>NW_004524771.1:3961665-3964155 GCF_000260255.1 Octodon degus | reverse complement strand
TTTTTTTTTCAGAACCAGAAATTGAACTTCCCTTGCGTTTGCTAGGGAAGCACTTATTCTACTGAGCCATCTCCCTGGGCCCCTCAATCGGATTTCAAACCTTAGTGCTTTTCTATCATGGTATGCCAGTTCAATAGAAAGAACTGAAGGAACAGAATCTCTGTCAAAAGATTTTCTCTTCTGCAGACACTCTTCAAAGCATAGTTCAACTGCTACTGTATATAGTTTTTTGTTTTGTTCCTTACCTGTATTTGTCTATCATAGAGTCTTTTATGTTGACCACATAACTCTATAACAACTCATGATATTCCATGTCTAGGATACACAGAATTTATTTAGTCTGTTGGAACTTTTTTGCTTTATTGGTAAAAAAAAGCTTTCAAGGTTTAGCTTTGTATGTAGGCTTTTCTCATATTTTTGGGGTATGTAGTACCATAAGCACAATTGCCAGATGAAATGCTAGGGTTTGTGTGATTTCTTTTATGAAATTCTAGATTGCTTCCCAAAAGTATTGTGTCCATTCAAAAGCATCACTGGCTAGCAAGTCCTGTCAGGTTTTCTCACCAGGATTGATGGATGATCACTGTTTAAACTTCAGTAGGCCAAAACTTAGCTGTTTGATTTCCTGGGTCCCTATGGAGATAGAATATTTTTCTCTCTATTTATGAGTTGAATTTTGTTTTGATGAATTATCTTAATTCCTTGTCATACACTTTTAAAGAGCTTTAGTATAGGTTATATAAAGTATTGGTGTTGGGGCCGGGGAGATGGCTCAGTGGAATACGTGCTTCCCTGGCAAGCACAAGGGCCTGAGTTCAATCCCCGGTTCTGCCAAAAAAAAAAAAAGAAAGAAAGAAAAAAATAAAGTATTGGTGTCAAAGTGCTGCCCTTTGTTTTAATGGTTTCCAATTCTAGGGCAAGTCATGGATTGTCCTCCCCTTTGTAATATATTATGAGTTTAAGTTTCTAGCAGCTTGTCTGGTTTAGGCACTTTGATAGTCAATATTTTGATCATGAAATCTTCATGCCATTTAAGGTACTTTATAGGGCTGATGGTTTGTTGTTAAGGGGGAGAAGAATAAGTAAGCTCTATGGAAATCTCTCTACTTTTTTTTTTTTTTTTTCCTGTGGTACAATTACTTCTGTAGTAGATGTAATTTAAGCTTAAGTCCTGGGTTTATATTTCCTTTGGTAAACAGAAGAGCAGCTTTAGTTTTTAATCTCTCAATGAGTTTCACAGCAGGATAGTTGAAACTAAGAAATTTGGCTACTTGTGAGATTTTAATTCTCCCAAAGCTACTGAGACTATGATACTGAGTTACTTTGTGGTTCTGATTACTATACAATAAACTGTGATTTCATGGGGCTTGCACAGAAGCTATCTGGGTGATTGGCAGTTCAGGCAAGCCTTGGGTACCAGGGAGAGAGGCTGCCAGACCAGGATGTCCACACTGTGAATCCTGGCCACATTCTGTCTTAAGCTGTGTACCTGGAGTAAGCCATTTCACTGAACCATAATTCCTTTAAAAATTAATTAAAAATTATTAGTGGTGTTTGTAGTACATAATGATTATATTCATTGTGTTGGTACATCATTTTAATTCTGTTTACTTCTCCCCTCCTCCTCCTTTCTTCTCTCCCCCATTCCCTCCCTCCATCTCAGTTCCTTCCCATTTACAGAAGCTCTCTCACCCCATTTCTTAGTATCTATTTGTTATACTTCTTAACTGCTCATTGAGTGTGGTGATAGTTCCCTGAAAATTACTGAAGATTTGCTGAGATGGGCCAGTCCAAGCTCAGAGCACC
Source organism: Octodon degus (assembly GCF_000260255.1). Taxonomy (NCBI): domain Eukaryota; kingdom Metazoa; phylum Chordata; class Mammalia; order Rodentia; family Octodontidae; genus Octodon; species Octodon degus. The sequence continues at coordinate 3,962,349 of NW_004524771.1, read as the reverse complement.
CAGCCTGTGGCTTGGAAGAGACTCTTCTTGCTCCTGACCTCACATCCAGTGGCTAGAAGGTATAAAATACACTCATATCTGTTATCTATTTTAATCTTTAAAATAATCTTGTGATTATAATATGCAGATTTAGGTGTATCATTTGCATTACTACTTAAAACCCTTCAATGTCCCTTTGTTGCTCTGGGACGTCCTCTTTTCTCCACATGACCTGGCCTATATATTCATCAGCTACATCTCCCCTCCTTCGGGCTTCTTCCCTCTGGTCACACAGATCATTCCCAGTTTATAGCAGCCCCCAGTTCTCCCTTCTTAGTGCCTTTGCATTTGCTATTTACTTTATCCAAGCCTTTCTTTCCTCTGTCTTCAGGCAACAAAATCAAACTAGAACCTATATCCTTTATATATTCTCCAATGAGGCCAAAGCCAGGCCAGGCCAGTTTATTTAAAAAAAATTTTTTTTAATTAAAAAAAATTAAAGAGTACAAAATAGTATTAAAACAGAAAAACTGCAAGTGATACAGATTTTTTATTTTTTATTCATTTTAATGAGAAAATAAAATAGCAATGAAACAGTTTCAAAACAAGTTAGTAGGACAGTTATAATAATTAATACATTGCATATTGTTGTCTTCATATTCAGAGGACAAGATATAGACATGATATCTTGTCTAAACAATATTA
>NW_004524771.1:3955379-3961550 GCF_000260255.1 Octodon degus | reverse complement strand
ATATATATATTTATATTCCCTACCAAATGGTCCTTTATTTATATTCCCCTTTTTTGTTTTGTTTTGTCAGAAATGGGTATTCCATTACTGTTAGAGAAGCAAAAGCTCACTTAACAAAATAATATGAATTTCACAGTATTTGCTGTAATGCATAGTTTTGTCTTCCAACTAGTTGTTCATATTATCAGATATATGCATACAAAATTGGAAGAAGAAGTAAAGAAAGAGATACACAAGCCAGGCCATTTTATTTCACATGAATTATGTGTTGTTTGTTGTTTGCCTTTCTCTGGTTGTGCTTGTGTCATTTCTAGGGTGTGTGCTCCATTTCTGTCCTTCCTATTGGATTGTAAGAGTCTGGAGGCTGAGTTCCCATGAATGTTACTCTCCTTTGGTCTGAGTGCACAGGCGTTGCCTGGTAGAGGAGAATGGCCAGTAAATTTCACTATTGTACAGACAAGGAAATAGTCTGAGACAAATTGAGGGCCTTGGCTATGGCCCTCAATTACCAGGTAGAAAGGGAGAGCTAGATGCTGAGTCTGCCCATCTGGTGAGTCCACTACTTTCCCCACCAAGTGCCTCTGCCTCTCTGCATTTTGGGTTGCAGCTTTGAAGGTCCAGTCACAGTGCCTGTGGTGAGGCTCAGGGCTGTGAGCTTAGTGCAATCCAGGTGTCTGGCATATAGGGCACCTTTCTCTCTGAGGCCCCAACACTCTCTTGTGATTCACTTGCAGACTATCTCCTATCCTCACTCTCTAAGTCCCTCTGTCTTCTCCTAAGAGTCTTAGAAGCAGTCTTATGACTTTAAAGTGCCTTTGTAAATAAAATCTGCAAAGAAAGTGTTCTCAAGCGACTTTGAACAGAACATTCCTCCTGAGAGAGCCACTCTGCTTGACTTTAGTTCCCCACTTTCATGTGACACTCACTCTTTCTGTCTCTAACTCAGTATCTCTTTTTATGTCTCATTTCTCTACTTTTTTTTTTTTTTACACCCTTTTTCTCTTTGGTTTGATCTCTTTATTGTGTTTAGTCTCTGTCTCTCTGTCTCTCTGTGTGTCTGTCTCTGTCTCACTCTCTCTGTCTTTTCCCCCCACCCCTTCTTCCTCTCTCTTTCTCCCTTTCTCTGTCTTTTCATATTTCTCTAACTTTTCCTTCTAAAGTATTTTTCCAATTAGATGATCTTTTAGGCATCTGGAAGCAGATTTGTCCTCTTTCTTTCCTTCTTCTAATTGTCTCTGGTGTTTAAGAAATTTAGGGAAGATAGACCCAAACTGTTGAGCTGCTCTTCACTGACAAGCCTTCGAGTTGGCAGGAGTCACTCAGAGACCAGCTGGCACTGAACATCCCACAGTGCTCATGTTTTCTGCTTGCTGTGTGTGAGTCTGTCCTCCAGGCTTGCTGTACTTAATTTGAAATTTGTTTAGGAAGCCCAGTGATCCATTTTATTGTTTGGAGGTACATTCTTGGCATAGCTGATGGGAGAAATGCAGGCAGATCTTTGCCTATGTACTATTGGTAGAGTTTTTCAGGTTCCTTATTATGGAAATTACTGTTTCTGATTTTCCTTCTCCCTGTGTTATTTTCCTATATTGACATATTCTTACCTGCATAACATTGGGGTATTCTTCAGGGATCTAGCTTTCTGATTCAGTCACAAGACTCAAAATAACACAGATGAAAGAAATAGAAAACCGTCTGTGTAAGTAGGATTTGCCTTCACACCTCTTTTATTGAAAGGAAAATTAATCAGTGTTTTGAACAGAAAACAAATACAGTGAGGAAGTGGATAAACATATAGGTTATAGAGTTGATCTGTGTGTATTTATACTATAGATTCTGAGTTATAGTCACAGTTCTTTTTGGCCATATATATGAACCTTAGGGAATTGAATAGTAACAGCTGAGGATTCAGAAATAAGTAACAATTTTGGGTTATTGCAAAAGTGTAATTTTCTCTTTCTGTGTAGAGCTGTTTCTGCCTGAAGGGGAGGGAATATATGTGGTTTAATACTATATCTCTCTCTTTCTTTTTAATATATGCTGCTTCTGATTGTATAGATGACCCAGAACAGCTTTTCATATTTATTTCCCAGTACTGTAGGTTTTGACTTTTATTTCTCTAGTTTCCCCACATCAGTCTAACATAAATCTTACTAAAGAACTATCCACCAGTTGTGTTCCAGTAGGTAACACATCCATTTGGATGAGCCAAAGACTGGATTGGATAAAAGGCAGGCAGGCAGTGGCTGTCTTTGGTGTTTATTAAAAACAGAGTAAAACCTTGGAACAATGATTTGAAAGGCTTGAGATGGAGGAAAAGTCACCACAGTGTGCTCAGTATTCATCTTTAATGTCACAAATGTTAGGATATCCTTTTTCTTTAAGGCTGGTATTTTTTTGGCTGGCTCTGAATGCCTTCAGGGCAGGTTTGGCTGGCTTGAGTTCTGGGGATGAATCACAGCAACCTGAGCCTGACTGCTTTGTTAAACAGCCACTTAAAGAACTGAGCTAAGAGGCAGGCCCCCTAGGCTTGTATTTCATTGTATGTGCATATGTATTTTTTGTTAGAAAATAAATTTTTAATTGTGCTGCTTTGGTGTTATACTGAGTTTTACATTTTTTGGTTTTTTTTTTTTTGGGCGGAACCAGGGATTGAACTCAGGCACTTATGCTTGCCAGGGAAGCACTCATTCCACTGAGCCATCTCACTGGCCGAGTTTTACATTTTTTTATGTTTTAAAAATTCATCTTAATGAGGAAAAAGATAAAGTAGCAATGAAATAGTTTCAAAACAGGTTAGTAGGACAGTTATAATAATTAATACATTGCATATTGTTGTCTTCATAGTAGTTATTCAGAGGACAAGATGCAGCTATGATATCTTGTCTAAACAATATTAGTACAAACCTTTCTTCTCATTGAACTAAGAGAAAGTAGGTGTATATCTATCCTATCTTTTATATACATATATATATATATTTTTTTTCCACAACAAAATGATCCTTTATTTATATCCCCTGTTTTTGTTTGTTTTGTCAGAGATGGGTGTTCCATTGCAGTTAGAGAAACTGTACTTGGAGAAGTCTTAAAGGAGCTTTTCATACTTGATGCCAGTCCAGAGATTGTAGGTACTGTCACCCCAGAAAGAATGGCTATCATAAAGAAATCAGCCAACAGCAAATGTTGGAGTTTTACATTTTTAAAGATGTAAAAACTCAGCTAATAGAAAATATACATGATGATTCTTCTACATAAGAAACAGAATCTATGAATCTTGAAACTAAGTACATCAGTTTCAAAAGTATTGGTCATTTAACAGAACCAACAATTCAGATTGACAAGAATTCTTTAAGTAAATTTGACCTATAGATTCTGAGCCATGTTTTATTAAAGTCATATCTATTCCTAGGTATGAAATATTTTGAAGATTTATTAGAACTGAATATTACAGTGCAAAGTAAATTAAGACTAAAGACACATAAGCTTTGATTCTACCTGGTTGTCAGTTTTCTAAAAGCACCACAAAATTAATCTTCCTGAAAATTTTTGCATGACACTTTCTTTGTCTTTGAAAAATACATGCACTAGTTCCTGAACTATCTGCACGTGCATTTTGTTTTTTATCCATGCACTTGGTACTAGATACATGGCTTGCTTTCTCCTTTTCATTATAATGCTGCTATGAAAGTAGATGTTCAAATATCTCTTTTAAATTTTATGTATGTATGTATGTATGTATGTATGCATTCATGTTTTTGGTATAGGGTCTTGCTATGCAGCTTGGACTCATAGTGCTCCTCCTGTCTCAGCCTCCCCAGTGTTAGGAGTACAAGTGTGCATCATCATGCCTGGTTTCATGGCTGTTACGGTGCCCCTAGGGTTCGTGGGCTGGCACAGCATGAGGTACTTGGGACTGAACCCAGGCCCTTGCACTTGCCAGGCAGGCACTTAGCCCACTGACCTATCTCCCCAGCTCTCAAATACCTCTTTTAGATTATACTTTCAACTCTTTTGAGATTATGGACCCTTTTATTTTAAAATAATTGTGAAAATCTTCAGAACTTCATTTGCAGAGGAAAGACTGCAAGGGATAGAAAGCTTAGAGCCCCAATTAATTGACCTCTACCTCTCCATTTCATAATAGCCTTTTAGGTGGATGCTTGTTTTTTTTTTAATATTCATAAAAATCATTATGTTTGCAATACATAATGATTACATATGTCATGTTAGTATATGTATGTAAGACATCTTAATTCCCCTCCCTCCCTCCATCTCTTGATTGGATAGATACTTTTGTGAAACTTCTGGGGCTCCTTAAGGTATAGTTTGCAAACCAGTGTAGTAAATATGACTGTAACAGTATTATTTGTATAATTTTAGAACTGTGCTTGGCTACTACTAACACAGATATGAACTTGCTGGCTTAAACAGAAGAATTTGTCTTTCATAAAAGGACAACTTCAGATACAGGCTATCCAAGGCTGATAGCGGCTCTGCCAATGTTACTTATGTCCCAGTCTGTTTTATCTTTCTGTTTTACTGTCCTTGGCATGTGGCTTTCATCTTCAGGTTGGTCTAAAATGGCTGCTGAAGATATAGCATTATATCTGCATTTTAGGGTGGAAATGGGAGGAAACAGAGCAAAAGGACTTATATTCACATCTGTCCTTGTATATATAAGGAGCTTTCCTGAATTTCCCATCTGACAACTTGTGATTACATTCTACTGGCTGGAACTTAGTGATAAAATGTCGATGCAAGGCATGGAATGACCTTTTAGGCTGGCACATGGTCTTTCTGAGTAAGACTGGGCTTCTACCCTCAAAGAAGGAGGAAGGGATGAATACCAGGCACCCCTTTCTAGTCTTCCCTGGTTGCACAGATAGACCTGGGGGTAGTCAGTGTTCTCTGAGTGCTTACTACAGGCCAGAAGTATGCTGAGCACAATCACATGCTTTAGAGAGGGCATGTTGTTGACCGGGTGGAACCTTCCTTTGCCTCAGCACTTAGCAGTTGATTGGTTAGTCGAGTTGTAATTGGCTACCACTGTTTCCTGAATTGTAACTCATCACATTGTACACTCCTTCAGGGCAGAAGTATTTAGTTTTATCTTCCAAACTGCCTACTGTAGGACTTAGAAAAGTCTAATAAATGTTGTCTTTTTTTTTTTTTTTTTTTTTTTTTTTTTTTTTTTTGTACTGGGGATTGAACTCAGGACCTTATGCTTGCCAGGCAGTTTATGCCACTGAGCTATCTACCTAGCCCTAAATGTTGCCTTTTTAACTGGGACTATTTCTACTGAAAATTTAACATGTAAACATTTATTTTCTGATTATAAAGAAGTATATTTATTAGAATTCTAAAAGCCTGGACAAGGAGAAAGAAAGAAGCAGAAATCACTTATAATCTCATTATCCAGAAATGGCCACTGTTTTGGAATATCCCTTAGATTTATTATTTTTTTCTCATTATCTTTATTGAAAACCAGTAATTATATAGCATATTAAAATTGTAGACAAATATTGAGATGTGAAAGATATAAGATGTAGACTGTTATGTTTTGTGTATAGGTGTCCCCCTAAAGCCTCATGCAGTCTTGGGGCAGCTTCTGGAATTTGTGATTGATTACTGTGGGTGTGGATGCTGCACCTGCCCTGGGGCAGGTAATTTGCCTTACAGTGTAAGGAGGGGAGAGAAACTAGCTGCTTGAGCTGCTGCCCCTCCTCCTTTTTGCTCTTGCTCTTTGCCACCACTATGAAAAGGTTGCTTTCTGCTATGTGTCAGTCTGCCTTGGAGCCAGCTGAGTAGGGACTGAAACCTCCAGTAACTGTGAGCTAAATAAACCTTTCCTTCCTTCATTTTGAGTGTTGGGTATTTGTCCCAGCAATGAGAAAAGAGAAAGACATAGAGTGAATTTTAGAAAAATATTTCTGAGACCCAGTCCTAGCCCAGGTCCAGTGAGTGTGCGGAGAGTTTCCTGCTACCATGCGCCAGCGGGACCAGTCCCAGCCCAGGCGCAGCATGGGCCGGACCCTCTCCCAGCCCCTCGGGCCGCCCCCCACCACTCCGCAGTGCCTCCCCCACCCCGCCCGCCAAGTACGATTTTCTGCCGAGTTCCGGGAGCCCCCAGACCCAGTCCTAGCCCAGGTCCGGTGAGTGTGCGGAGAGTTT
>NW_004524771.1:3947935-3949644 GCF_000260255.1 Octodon degus | reverse complement strand
AGCATATAGATAATAACAAAAAGCATAATCCAGAAGGCAAGAGAAGTTGCTGTATGGTCCTGGATAATGAATAAAGAACTCTCAAAATGGTAGTTATGCAGGATTATATAAAATATATTAGATGAGTGGGGTTTGTGGGTTAGCTCAGTTGTTCAAGTGCCTGCTGGGGCAAAGCTAATCATGCGCAGGGGACTGCAGCCCAATCCCCAGCTCCCCATGCCTTAGGACACCAGACCTCACGGCAGACTGAGCCAGCACCTCCCCCCCCCCAAATATATATATGTATTAGATGAATGCTTGTAAAAGGTCATTGAAAATTTCTGCAAAACAGTATCAATCTTATGTCAGGTTATATACATATTTTTTCATATATATGTGTGTATGTGTAAAAGACAAGAAGTGGTATAAAGTCAATGGAAAATGGAAATATACTTTTTAAAGTTTCTAATATTAGGAGAAAATATATCATGTTTTATAAGTGGATTGTAAGTCAAATAAACAGTATAAATCTTAAAAATTAAGATTAAATGATATTAAGAAAATTAATTAAATATTAATTAAAATTAAATAATTCAAACAATTCAACTAAGAAAAACTTTTCATGATAGTAAAAGAATTACTAAGAATAAAACATAACATAAATACTGGAATAGCAAATATATAACCAGCACTTCTAACATTTTGGGGATAGGATATTGCACAAAGTTCTAATATGTGGTGGACATGGACAGTGTCCATGATGCTTACTGGTGGCCAGGTGTCACTTGAGCAACTCAGCTACTGCTATTTCCTTGATATGTACCTGGTAGACCCAGGTAGAATCATGACCCATAGATGCAGGAGAAGTCTATTTGTAGAGTATGCTGATGGAAATATTTTGCTGCTGTATTCAAAAGAATAATTGAAAGATTGCTTTTGTATACCTCGTATTCTCCTGTGTTTAATTGTTTGCCCTATTTGGTGAGTTATTTCTGTTCTCACTCATGGAGTTGTGGTCATTTTGATCCTTCTCTAGAATATCTTTTTAGTAGTCTGTGTAGGGTTGGCTTTGTCGTCATGAAATTCTTTAGTTGTTCTTTGTCATGGAAGTATTTCACGTCTCCATTATACTTGAAAGAGAGTTTTGCAGGCTATATCAGTCTGGGTTGGAATTTGCTTTCTTGTAAGACTTGAAGTACTTTGCTCCATGCTCTTCTTGACTTTATGGTTTGTGAAGAGAAATCTGCGGTTCTTCTGATGGGTTTTCCTTTAAATGTGATCTGTTTCTTTTCTCTGTGCTGAATTTCTGGGATCTTTATTATCATATGTCTGGTGTGGTTTTAATTGGGTTGATGTTACTTGGAGTTCTATATGCTTCAGTTACCTGGATGTCAGGTTGTTTCCCCATATTTGTGAAGTTTTCTGCTATTACTTCCATCCATATTCTTTTTATATTATTTGTATTGACTCCTTCTTTACGTTGTTCATCTTTGCATCATCTTGCAGATGTTGAATTACTTTTTCCTGCATCCTGGTTGTTTTTTTTTTATTTTTTAAATTTTATTTTTTATTTTTTTACATCAGTTATTTTATTTTAAAGAAAAAAAAATAAAAACAATGGTATGAAATCTCAAAACAAGATTTTAGGAGAGTAACAATGGTTAGTACATTGTGTATTGTTACTGCCAAAGTAGTTTCTCATATTACAAGATATAAGCAAGAAATAATAA
>NW_004524771.1:3889674-3946216 GCF_000260255.1 Octodon degus | reverse complement strand
TCTAGGGAGTTCTGCTGAAGGGTTCTGTGCTGGGCCTGCAGCCTGGGTCGAATGAGGATCCTCCGGCCCGGGTTGTCTCACTCACTGGCCGGGCCTGTGCTCTGGGTCTGTTCAGGATCCCGCGGCCCTCGGTCGTCCCATCCTGGTTGTTTTTAAGAGATCTTTTCTTACCTTTTTACTGAAAGTTTATTTTCACTTTCATTCAAAAGATTTTGCCAGCTTGTGATTGCAGTTTTAATTTCCTATATATCAGTTTGAATGTGGTTCCTGCATTCTATTTCTATCCTATATTGCTTATTCAAGGATTCCATCATTTTTCTATTCTCCTCTAATTTTTTTTATCAGCGTCTTCTTTAGAAGTACATAGTACTTCTTTCATTATAGTTATTTCTTTTTTTACTTCAGAAATTATTTCTGATCTGATTTCTGCAGTTGTTTCTTTACTTCATATGCTATTATTTCAGAGATTTCAGGTGTGCAGTTTCCAACTTCTTCTATGCTATTGTCTCCTGCATTTATTCTGCGTGGGCTCAGGGCCTGAGAATGCATTTTGGTCTTTCTCTTTGTCATTTTGTATAGCACTGACTTCTGACTTTTGGTGTAGAACTTTGGTAGAATTATTACCTTAGCACCAGATCCAGATCTAACAAGTTTAAACTTGTCCAAGTGGGTGTGGCTGCTGTGCTTCACTTCTTCCTGCTGCAGTCCTTGGAGGTGAACCCTCTGTGCCACTCTGGCAAGAAGTTCAGCTCCTGGATCAGCTGGGTGGGTCTTGCCTCTAGCCTATCTGCAGGGAGTTCTGCTGCAGGGTTCCACACCAAGCCTGTTTGATGGAGGAAGTTCTGCTCACACCCAGGCCTGGGCTCTGGGCTGAATGAGGACCTGGCGGGCCCCAGGTGGTTTCATTCACATGCTAGGCCTCGGTCAAATGAAGATCTGGTGAGCCCTGGACAATCTCACTCACAGGCTGGGACTGGGTAAAATCTTATCTTTATTCTTTGTATTTTTGTGTCAATATAAAACACCTGTGGCTAATTTGATGCAGATCATTTTGAATTCTCTCATTTTACTTGGGCTTGTATTGTGATCACATCATTATAAATTTTTTCGTAACACTTTTAATGATCACATAATGTCTCATACACCCTATAGCAATAGTGTTGATTGTTAATTAACAATTAACAATTTTGTTGTAATACTGCTATGGAGACTGTCTTTATACTCATGTGTAGTATGTGATTCTGGTTATTTCTGTGGGGTCTGCTACTCTGAAAAAACTCACTAGGCCATGAGAGGCTTGCAACGGGAGATTGTCACTATGCTTTCCAGAAGAGAGCGTGTTGATGCCAGCTATATGTTTGTGTGCTTGTTTTGTTTCACTCTCACTGCTGTTAGGTGTGTTTTAGCTTTCTGCTAACTCTGTTGCCAGTTTTGTTTGCTTCCATAATTATACAGTATTTGAACTTTCCTAAATGTATTGAGTGTTCTGCTTGTTTTTTAGCTTTTAGTTTTTTTGATCATTTTTTTTTTTTTTTTTTTTTTTTACTATTCGATTTTTTTATTTGGCTGTGTATCTTATTTATTTATTTATTTATTTATTTTAGAACCAGGGATTGAACTCAAGCCCTTGCGCTTTCCAGGGAAGCACTTATTCCACTGAGCCATCTCCCTGGCCCTTGTGTATCTTATTTATAATAGTAGGATTTCTTTGACATTCATGGAACAGATACTTGTTTTCCTTCAATGACCCTGTATAATTTTATTTTTTCATACAGAGTCTTGCTATGCAACTCAGACTCATAGTGATTCTCCAGTCTCAGCCTCCCCAGTGCTGGGATTACAGGCATGTGTCACCATGCTCTGTTTCAGTGGCCTGTACAGTATGCTGGTGCACCTGGGGTTCCAGGGCAGGCATGGCATGTGGTACCCATGATTCAACTTGTGATCTTGTGCTTGCAAGGCAGTCGCTCATGCTGCTGTGCTATATCCCCGGACGCATTTGTTTATTTTTATTTTTATTTATTTTTGTATTTAGTACAAGGTCTACAGGGTCTCATTATGTAGATCGGACTTGTAGTCATTCTCCTGTTTTCAGCCTCCCAAGTGCTGGCATTACAGGTGTGTACCACCACACCTAGTCTCAATTGCTGTCTCAGCGCACCCTAAGGGTGCAGCTAGCAAGGCCCGCGGGGTTTCCTAAGCAGGCACTTTAGTCTGCTGAGCTATCTGGCCAGCCCCAAGTGGCTTTTAAAAAGTTTAATGAGTATTCTTGTCTGGGATAAGTGTAATGAGTATGTACTCATTCATTGTTGTCAGTGAAGGAAGACACGACTTAATATTTGAATCAAGAAGCCCTGAAAACTACTAATACTATTGACATGAAAAGAGAATTTATTGATTTATTAAACAAAGGTTTTAGCCACTGATTGATGAAAACTTGACATTCCACAACATAGTCTATCATGTCTAGGGAGATCTGCCTCTGCGTTTCTCCCAACTCCTCACTTTCTCTCCTTGTCTATCTCTATTTCCCTATGTCTGTCTTTCTCATTCTTCTCCATGTTAGGTCCATCCTTGATAGTTCTGTCTTCTCTTGTAACTAGAAGATTATTGCAGCAATTGTAGAACTTCCTTTCAGTCCAGTCCAGTGTGGAAGAAGGGAAGAGTGCCTGCTCATAGTTAGCATTGTAGTACCTGAGGTCTAGGAACTGCACTGACCTAGCATCCCCTCCAAGAACCAGCAGTTCATCAGCGGCTTGCACAGCCCTGCATGGCGTGGCCTGAGTCATGAGCCTCCCTGGAGCTGGACTGGAGTCAGTCCTGGAGTAGACAGTAGAATGTGGAAGTTGGAAGCACTGGCCTCCCAAGCACATACAGGGTCCTGTTTCTAAGAAGCTGTGTGAATAGGATGTGAACTTCCAAAACATAGCAGAAGTGAACATTAATTGCTTGTGAGCGGGGCTGGGGAGATGGCTTAGTGGAATAAATGCTTCCTTGGCAAGCGCGAGGGCCTGAGTTCAATCACCGGTTCCACAAAACAAAACCAAAAAAACCCCCCAAAACACGCTGGTATTTGCTTGTGAGTAGTGGAGTACAGCTTTGGGTGCTGGTTCTTTGACTTCTTGGGAAGTAGAAGAATCTACTAACATCCTGAGTTTTTAAAAAGAGGGCATTCAAATTGAATCCTAATCTCAAATTTTTTGAACATTGATGTTTTTGTCTTTCATCTTGAAAGTGGCCTCTCTCCATCAGTAGTTAGAGAGCGTTACTCTGCCAAGATATACAGAGGAGTGGCAGGGGTTCAGTTTTGTCTGATTTTGCTGTCTTTTGTTATAACTAGTGAATCCAAATCACACATAGCCTAGCAGAAATAAAAACATTCTTTTGTTTGCCTCTTTACAGCTGATTTTACTTAGGGAAGAAGTAGAGCAGACCTAAGTATGTAATACCAATGTAGAGCAAGGTGATGGTCATTGCTCAGCAAGAAATTATACTAGGATACTTCTGATTGAGGATATGTACCAATACGGAAAATATGTGCTTTGAACAATGCTGCCAGTCCAAGTTAAAGCAGCAAGTTTAATGAAACTATCTTTTATTATCAAAAAAACATGGTTAGCATCATGCTTTTCCTTAGCTTTTGTGTTTTTCAGACGTATTTTGAGGTTTTGGGTGGGACTTTATGGTCTTGTAAGAGGTCTTGGCAAACCTGGAATGAGTGGCCCTGTGACTAACACACTGCTGGACTTGAGAGATGCTTTTGTCACTTCAGGGATGCTGGTACCATCTTTGGGTTGGTTCTGCATTCTGGCCCAGACATGCATTGGAATTTCATCAGTTCCATAGTTGAATAGTTAGGTTTTATGTCCATCTACTTAAAAGACTCCAAGGACTTAATTGCAATCCTTATTCTCCCTTAAGGGACCTTCGTGGATTTAGTTGGCATCTTGAAGTACCAGATTGCTTTTCTATTTAGATAAGACTACCTGTTCTGTCTGACATGTGGGTTAAATAGGAAAATAATGGTTAAGACTTTGAATGTCTGGATTAATCCATTCAGTACATGAGTAACTGCTATCCAGTGTCGCAGAGTTCTTTGTGACTCTGATAGAAGTTCTCACCAGCTATGTACAGAGAAAATCACTAATAGAGGTAGTCTGGAAAATTTCTTAGAAAAGAGCCATTTTGTAGAGTTCTTTTGGGATATCTTGTTGTTCTGAAGTGAACCACAGATGAAACAGTCAGTGGGTACTTAGTAGCTCTGTTGTTTAAGAACGTGGTATGTTTTGTGGCTTCAGCGTGCACAAGCATGTGCCCCTCTGCTCAACCCTCCAGCCTTTCTCAGTTCAGCAGGAGTCTTATCCTTGGAAAAGCACAGGGCTATGAGACCCCCTGGAGAGTGCACCTCGCATGTCTTTCTTGCATATGTCTGGTGCACAAGCCTGATGAATGGAAATGTCATTTCCAGTCTGGACATTATTTCTTCTCTCTCTCCTGCATCTTTTGGTACAGCTCTGGCAACTCTCTTATGCACACCAGTCTCTAGGAAAATGAGTAAGCTAAATGTGCCTTTGATGTCACTCTAGTGTGTGTGTGTGTCAGGTACTGGACTTCCTGCCCCTTGTGTGGCCAAGGTCAGAGCCCTAGTGTGGGCCATCATACAGCTTGTAGGGTAAATACTGGGCAGGCATTTGCTAACCCTAGGCTCCTGCTGCTCCCCTTCTGCCACCCTGCTATTTATCTCTTATGTACTTCATGTTTATTTTTGCAGTTGGTCATGTCATCTGCTGCTGCTGCGTTGTGTTTACTAATGGGCAATAAGAACATATTAGGTTAAGGGACTTATAGATGTGAGGCTGTTGGGTGACTTTTAACTAGGTAGTGGTGTTATCCTTTTGTCCTGCAGGGTGCCACAATATAAGTTCTGAATTCTGAGAATAGGGGAAATGATTCTCTTTGATTCTATTTTTTTCTTTAATTACATATAAACCATGTGTACAAAATGGAGTGTTTTTGTGCTTCATAGAAGCAAACCCATCCTTTTAGTCTTGACCTGGGCCCAAATGTTACTTAAATGGAGGTGCTTTACCATCTCTGAGGTTGTGCTAGAGGGAGGCAAGGAGCGGATGGGTTAACAGGGAAGATCTGTATTTGTGTTCAAACGCAGATGTGCGTTTCTCCCCGAGTCACATTTCTCACCATTTGTTGCTGTTACTTAATTTGAAATGACAGTTTTGTATTCTCAAAAGAACAGTCACGTTTCTCCTTCCAGATTTGTTTTGGTAATTTATTAATGGATCTAATTATAATGTTTGTTTGATGAGACCTCAGGTAGAATCTGCCTAAGTGGTAACAGCACTACTTTAAAAGCATGTCTGAAAGGGTATGATTTTCTTACAGTGGGAGAGAACATTGAATTTTCCCTCTATAAAAGGTGCTCTTAAATGCTAAGTTTAACTGAAAAAGGTGAACTTTCTCTTCTTGTTGGATCCATTACATGGTGCTTGAGAGCTTGAGCTCTGAAATTATGCATTCTTAAGGCAGAACCCTGACACTGCTCCCATGAGATGTATGACCTAGGCAGGGTTGTTTAACATTGACAGCCTTGGATCATCTGTATAAGCAGCAGCTCGCTTAAAAGGTTGTTGGAATATTCACTTTATGTCCCCTTTTTTGGAGGGGTTGAGATAGGGTCTCACTGTGTAGTTTAGGCTGGTCTTGAACTCACTGTGTAGCCTAAGCTGGTTTTGAACTCATAGTAGTCCTCCTGTCTCAGTCTCTTGAATGCTGTTATTACAGGCGTGTGCCACCATGCCTGGCATTATTCACAAATATTTAATATACTGTATGTTAGTGAGCTTTCTATCTTTGGGACAAAATGTCTTAGATAATTGATTTAAAAAGAGGGAGGGATCGGACTGAGTATGTAGCTGAGTGGCAAAGCATCCTTGAGGCCCTGAGTTCCATCCCCAGCACTGCTTACAGCTTCAGAGTTTTCATTTCATATTTATTTGGCCTTGTTGCTTTGGGCCTGTAGGGAAATAGAACATCATGGCAGTGTAGGGTAGAGGAGCCCTGTTCACGTCAAGAAGGTTGGGAAGTAGAAGGAGGAGCCATTGTCTCAATACTCCTTCAGGTGACCTGACTTCCTTCTACCAGGTCCACTTCCTGAACATTCTACCTCCCAGTAGGGCCACAGACTGGTAACCAACCCTGCGGCACAAGGATCTTTGGAGAAGATTTAAGATCCAACCTATAAGCAGGGCATGGTGGTGCCTAGCACTTGGGCAGCTGATGCTGGAGGATTTCTGTGAGTTTGAGGTCAGCCTGGGCTACCTAGGTTTTTTTTTTTTTTTTTTTTTGTATTTAGTACAGGGTCTGCAGGATCTCACTACACAGATGTAACTCATAGTGATTTTCCTGTTTTCTGCTTCCCAAGCACTGGAATTACAGACGTGTACCACCACGCCCAGTCTCAATCACCATCTCAGTGTGCCTCAGGAGTGGGGCCAGCATGGCATGCCAGGGGTCAAACCCTGGCCATTGTGCTCTGCCTAAGCAGACTTTAATTCACTGAGCTATTCCTTATCTGCCTGGGCTATCTAGTAAGCCCAACACCAAGACCCTTTCTCTCTCTTTTTTTTTTTTTTAAAAAGAATAAAAAATAATAAAACAACAACAACAAAAACATTACAGATGATACAGAATTTCACTAAAGAAAGTAGTAAGAATTCAACAATGGTTGTTATATTGCATATTGTTGTCTTCAAATCAAGACCCTGTCTCGGGGAGCAGGGCAAACAGTAAGAAAAAAGAGCCAAACTATAGTGTGCTGTGACAGTGATTGTGAAGTGTTCAGTATGCATGACTGTTGTGATTACATTTGTGTTGCTTAATGATGGGAATATGTTTAGAGTTATCTGTTATTAGGTGATTTCACCATTGTATACCCATCATATTATACACTGGGACAGCTGTGAGGTACTAGGTAGTGTAGTATTCTGGGACCCTGATGTATGTGTGGTCTTTCATCGACAAAAATGTTATGCAATGTATAACTGTACTTTATCCTAATTCTTATTTTCTGCTTGGGCTTAAATTATAGTAAAATCTTGCTTGAGTTCCTTCTAATATGGGAGATGCTGAATTTTCAGAGGGAATTTTTAATTTTCAGCTTTAATTTTCAGAGGGAATTTTTTCAAAACATCTTAGAAAATAAAGTGCTTAAACAAATTTAATTTTGTTCCTTTTTCCCTCCTGACCAAACATAACTATTATTGAGCTGTTGTCACTGTTGCTTTCCTCTCAGTTTATGGGAATACCTGTATTGGGCTTTGGTTCATACACACAGAAACAGAAGTTTTTTTCCCATAGGAGTGGCATGTTTCTTTGGGAAATGTGTGTGTTGGCTGATCTAGGACAGCCAGGCTTTATAGCCTAAAGGGACTTCCTTGAGTCTCAAGTTCCTTATCTGTAAAATAGGGTTATTAGCAGTGGTTAATTAGTGGAGCTTTAGTACAGACTTGAAAAGTATACAAAAGGTAAAGAGTGCCTGGTATGTGGTAAGCACCCCATACACCCACTGTTGTATTTTCTTGCTGGTAATTCTTAATGTAGTACCAGTGATGAGCAGAGTGCATCTGCCTCTGTCAACTTTGTCATTCCTGTCCTTCGAGCTGTGATTTGGGCTGATCTGTATTAATATAGAGATACCAGAGGCTACTTATTTCAGAGATGGCCATCTTCTTGCCCTCTCCTAAAGCATCCAGCTGGCAGAAGTGTTAACACATGGCTTTGAGTGTTCTGAGGCAGCACAACAAGGCATATAGCTAATAGATTCCTCTTATCTTCTGGGTGAGTCCTGGTGGGGAACAGACTCAGGATTAGAATCAATGCTAAGATTGATCATGAATGGTTGCATTTCTGAGTCAAAGACTTTATGTATGACCAGCACAGAAGAACCAGTTGATAGCATTCTGAGAAAAACAGTTCCAGGCCCCCCACAGTCACTGTTGATAGCAGCAGCTTCAAAAACAGAGGTGTTGGTCATAAAGTGTGGAGGAAAAGAAAATGTCTACCTCCATCACCTTCTGTCTGCTTACCTCCTGTGTGGAGAAGGCCTCAGATAGCAGGAGACAGGGTAGGGAGTTGGAGGAC
Organism: Octodon degus; assembly: GCF_000260255.1. Classification (NCBI taxonomy): domain Eukaryota; kingdom Metazoa; phylum Chordata; class Mammalia; order Rodentia; family Octodontidae; genus Octodon; species Octodon degus. Next base: position 3,938,059 of record NW_004524771.1, on the reverse strand, counting down.
TGAAAAGTCTTAGTTGCTGGAGCTCAGAAAGTGGGGGTGGGACAGAACTAACGCACTCAGGTCACTGATTCCTGAAAGAGCTAGATCTTTTGTCTCAGAAAACTGGAAAAATTTTGAAGAGATATCAACAAGGTGTGACAGGCTCAGACATGGTTTTTAAATTTCACCTCCTTCTCTGTACCACAGAGAGAGAATTTAGGAGGGAGAACGGATGGCCACTACAGCAGCCATCCCACCCAGGGATGGGGCTTGGCACTTGAGATGCTGGGGATTTAAAAATTCAAAAGATTTTGGAGGGATGTTGAGAGAAAATAAATCCATGTTTCACATTTTTAGACAAAATTCTTCCTTACCAGGATATATTCTTTAGTTTTTTTTGCCTTTACTTAATTTTTCTATGGCTTGCAGTCTATTTTCCTCTGCTTTCCCTGAAAATGATTCTATGGGTAAAAATAAATTCTTCCAATGTAGAGCAGTTCATTTTCTAGATGAAGCAAATAAATGAGCAACTTGTTTGAGTAGCAACCTGTAGTGAGGCAGGACCTGGGGGTGGTGAGTGACACAGGGGTGGCTTTTTTCTTCTGGGGAAGCACTGGTGCAGGGTTCATTTACACGGTGCTCAGCAGGGCCCATATTATGCAGTGCCATCACCCAGCAGAGCATTACAATCATGGTGAGTTTATTTTCAGTCTCAATTAAGGTTTAAAAAGTCGCTTTCTAAGTGGCTTCCAAACTAGGGTTGTTTTCTTTAGATCAGATTCCTTCCAGAACATGCTCAGGAGGTTTGATGGGAATGGGCCTTAAAAGGGAGAACCAGCTGTGATACAGCCACATGTGCTTCTTACTCTAAACTCACAGTGGTGCAAGGGTAACGTGAGACCTGGTTATTATTCCAGAGGAAAGCAGACGGTCTACTGTGTTTGTGTGCCAGCATGGACTACCTTGGGATACAGGATGAGGACATGCCTTCAGCCCCCAGAGACTGTCCTTGCTTGGTCCAGGTTGTCATCGTCACGGACTGGGATGGTGCCACAGCCTCCTCCCTAGTCTCATTCCTTCCTTTCCAGCTGCTCCTGCTCCCCTGTGAGGCTTCAATGAAAGCAGAAGTCAGACAGTGGCACTGTTCAGCACTCTAGGCTCTCCTTGCAGTTGGGGCCGCGGTTGTGCTCTGCGCATTCCTCATGGTCCCATCCAGTCTAGCCCTGGCCTCCTTTTCCTGTGGTTCTCTTTCCCCAGACACCTCCAGTGCTTTCTCTTCATCACAGTGATGTCTCAGGCTCTTGTTCCTGCTATTGCTTTGGCTTGGAGTTCTTTTAGTGTATATTTGCGTGGCTTTCTTCCTCCTTTTTCTCCTCCAGATCTCTACTTAAATACACTTCATTCCTTCCGAGAGGGTAGTCAGTCTACATTGGCACCCAGCACTGCTGTGCTTTTCTGTGCAGCTTTGGCATAACTTGACATAAAAGTACATTTGTTTCTTAGCATGTCTGTCTCTCCCATTAGAATCTCTTATGCTCCTGGAGGGAAAGGCTTTTATCTGTTTTATCATCTACCCAATCTTAATATCTAGGATAGTGGCTAGTACATAGTGTGCTATAGGAATGTCTGCTGACTGAGTAAGTACCTGGAAAGTGTCCTACTGGGTCTATATGATTCTGTCTCTTAAAGTACAGAATTATGTCCACTAACTCTTTTTTGCTTAATCACCCTAAAACTTAGTGAGATTAAACAAGCACAATTTATGTTCATAATTTGGTGAATTGAGAATTAAAAGAGGATATGGCAGCTCTAGGTCAACTTTGCCCCATAATGTCTGGGGCTTCAGGTTATGACTAAAATAGTGACAGCCATCTGGACCACCTCAACCAGGGCTGTTGTTTCCAAGTATTTGGCTGAGGCTATTGGCTAAGTTTCTTCATTCTCTTTCACGTGGCAGCTTCACCTGGCTGGCTGAAACTTCTTCATACCATGGTGGCTTCAGAGTTCTTAGAGGGGGTATTCCTCAAGGACAAGCCTGTGGCTTCTCAGGCTCTGTTATCTCTCACTTACTAATACCCTGGACCTATCAGCTTTCCTATTGGCAGGATGAAATTGCTGACATGTAACACTTAAAAGGAGGCAGTAGGTTATCTGGCTGTTTGAGACGTTTCAGTTCATGGTCAGCACATTCCATGGCTATAGGTCAGAAGCAAGGGAAAGCATCATGGTGGAGCAAAGCTGCTCACTTCATGGCAGCCAAGAAGCAGGGTGCAGGGAAGCATGTCAGAGTGAGATGTACCCTTCAGAGGTACACGCCCAGGACTGCTTCCTGCAGCTGGGCCCACTTCCTAACCACACATTCTGCTAGGAGCATCAATGGATTCTCAGGGACTAGGTCTACAGTCTGCACAGGTGGGGACCACAAAAAGGGTAGATATTGGGAAGTATGATTCAGTCCTGCCTACTGGCAGTATGGTATGTAATTGAAAGGACAGATATTGGAACCAGCCTGCTGGGTTTGAATCATGCATTCATGTGACCCTCGAATGTAACCTTGACTTTTCTGTGCCTCTGCTTTTCTGTAAAATAAGACACAGAGCCTATTTCTTAGTGTTCCTGAGAATGAGATAGATAATAAATGAGTTTTCTTAGACTTCCTCATTGCACATAACAGTAGTACCTTGTGTAAGTTAATGGGGATCAAAATGCAACTGTGTTATAAGCTTCTCTGTCATACATCTAATCACTTATTCCTTCACTCTGTCATTCCATTCACTTTCTTTCTTATTTATCAAATATTTGTTAAATATCTGCTTAGGGTCAGTCCTATAAGAGACTGAAATGTGGACAAAGTCCTACATGGAGCTTGCAGGAGATAGGGACGGCAGGCCCACAGGTCAAGAAGCTATCTCAGAATGTGGGCTATGCCAGGTTGGAAGCTCCTATGCCAGAAGAACCCAGAGCAGGAGCCCCTTGCCTGGGCTGGGGTGGGGACTGATGGGGAAGACTTGCATAGGAAATAGTATAAAACAGTCTCTCAGGATAAGATGGCCTTAGGTGGGCCAAGGTTCCAGGAAGGTGGAAGAGTCTATACAAAGGCCCATACAAGGGGAGAATGGGATTGGAAAAACTGAAAGAATTGTACAAAGAAATGGAGGAGGAGGAAAGCCAGTGGTTTGCTCCTGGGGAGTCAAACTGCTGTTTTTTTTTTTTTTTTTTTTAGCCTACTACTAAGAGGGGTGCCAGAAGGAGAGTGGTCAGAACCCTAGGAGAGGTGCTGCAGCGGGAGCTGTACAGGGGGCCAGTTGGGCCTGAAGCCGTAAGGTCCTGGTGGGGAAAAGAGATTGAAGAAGAAATGAAGGCAGTGGCAGCTGGCCAAGAGCCAGTGTGAGGCACAGGTGTGGGCCAGGGGGTGGGGCTTGGTGTTGTGGGCTCACTGGGCCTTATATGCAGCACCTGCTCAGATGCTCCCTTAGATGCAGGCCCTCGTGGGAACAGCACAGGGCCTGATACATATTCTTGGTGGGGAGGACTACCTGAACAGGTCTTCTTGAAAGAAGAGCAACTATCTCCATTTTGGCTAAACCTGGCCTCATTTCCATGTATTGATGTGAGCAGAACTGATTAGAGATTTTTCTTATCCCTTCAATTGGATTTAAGCAATGACAATTGGTCTATCAAGGTGCTAATGTGTAGTTTTTGAAGCAAGGCAACAGGTCAGAGTTACTCCAGCCATGGCTTCTGGAAAATATGTGTGAGCTGGGCTGGAGGGAGAGCCACACTCTGCTCTGTTTGCTGGGATCTAGCCTCAAAATAGAGTCTATGACTTTCAAGGGCATAGACAATTACACATCAAAGCTGAAGCACTGACTCAAAAACATTAGATACTTCCTTGAATTATGTTATACAGATCACTTCTTCAGCGTATCTTTCTCTTTGCATATTGCAGAGGTGGTTTTAGGCCTCCTATCCAGCCCAGTTCATGGCATTCATGTATTTCCTGTCACTCTTACAGTCACTCATCCTCAAGCCATTCCCTTTCTCACAAATTAATAAAACCTGGGTTCAGCCCTAGGTCAAGGCCTTTGTCTGGTTAGCTGTCATCCCAGATGGACTTAGAACCCCTTTGCTCCCCAAAAATACAAATATGCCTTAGTGTCTTTATTGTCACTGTGGGTTGTACTGGATGTGGTAGATTGGAATTAACTTGCTATAATTCCAACAACTTTTCCATGGGATTACAAATGTAAACTTCTCAGACTGTGATGCAGACCTAGAAGGGCTCTCTCTATACTGAGTGTGCTTTGGGAGTAGGCTGTTATTCCCACTAACACACTTACTTTTGTGCCTGCGATGGAAAGCAGACAGATTTGTACACAGATGGTCAAAGCACTAGAATGTAACTACCACGTTTGGTGCAGAGAGCAGAGGGATGGGTTGGCTTGGGTGGCTCAGGGGAGGCTTCCTGAAGGAGGCAACACGCATGTTCATTTACACACACTGAGATTTCCTTCTTTCCCATTCTTTTCCTCCCATCCTTCCATCCCCAAGCTCTGCCATTGCCCCTTCCCCACCCTTCCAGCAGGTATTTTGTAGACCAGCCTGCATTTAGTGACAGATGGTGGCTGAGAGACAGCCTGGGCTGGGTTGTGGATCAGATGAGATCAGGTGTGTTCAGGGTGGTATGACTGTAGACTAGGTTGTGGATCACTGGCCAGGAGACTCTGGTTTCTCATCTGGTTCTAGGGTTGCTGGGGAGAATGGCACAACACAGGCTGCCTGCTTCTCTTGAGCTCTCTGAGTGTTCCCCACCTAATCTCCAGGGTGCTGTCTTCTGGGCTTGGGGCTGCATGGCAAGGCTGTGTAGAACACTGTCAGGGATGTGTTGGTCAGAAGTGTAGATTCAAGGTTGGAATGTTTGGGTGGGAGTCTTGGCTCTGCCATTTGCTGACTTCATGCCCTTGAACAAAGTGCCAAACTGGTCTTGGCTTTAGTTTGTTTATATGTGAATTGGAAGCAGTTACAGGTCCTGCTTCACATAGAGCTTTCCTAGGGTTTATATGAGGTAATAAATACAAGGACTTAGAAGTAAGAAGTAATTAACTGTTGTCAGGATCATGGCCTTCCATAAGGACCCTCAATGGACTGCTGCTTTGTGTTTTTAGTGTCCTATCATGTGATGCAGAAGGCATTGTTTCATAAGCATATAAGAATCTGATACTAATTACTTTCAAAGAAAATGATGACCTTCTTCCAAACCCAGTTTATTGCCAAAAGAACTTCTTTTCCTGTCCTTACCAGGGTTCTATCAAACCTACAAGGGTTTCTGTGAAAACAGAATTGAACAGCAAAGAAAACTGAGTCCATAAGCCATGCTTTCAAACTTCATAGTGACAGATTTAAAAGAAAATTTAACCTCTCTTCCCCAGCTGGTTCAAAATCATTTGAACTTATGGGTATGAGGTGGAAAACTGGAAATTGCTAAGAAGCTTGATCTGATAGCCTCCTCTGTTTCTTCTGGAACTCTGAGCCATAGTGCATCTTCTTGCCAACTGTCTGCTTAACCTCTTAGGAATTCAGTTTTCCTGCCTGCAAAATGAGGGAACATACCTACTTTGTAGGACTCACAAGAGGATTAAATGAAGTGATATGTGGTACTTAGTCCGTAATGTTTGTTGTAACAACAGTAACCACCAGCCAGTCTAACCACCAACCTATGACTCATAATTATTAACTCTCTCTGAACCTGTGCTCATTTCTTGGCTCATCAGGGCCTTTATTTCTCATTCTTATCCATGCAGATGACCCTTTTCACCACCTTCAGCATTTCCTCCTGGTGCTTGCTTTGGTCCAGAGGCATCAAGGTGGAAGCTTTGCTCCTCAGGCTTGTGCCCCTAAGAGGCAGCAGCTCTTAGAGGGGTTGTGATCACCCAGCCATGGGAACCTTCGGTGGGCTGCCAGCTGCCTCTCTAAGTGGGGGCCCACAGAGAAGCAGGAGCTGTTGTTCTAGCTAGTCCAATTGTTGTTCTAGTTCTAGTCCAATTTTTCATCTGAGTGACATAGTACCAAATTAACCAATTTTACTCCTTCATCTCAAGCCATTCTTACCAGAGTCTGGACCACTAACCCCAGTGTCAGGGTAGGGGAAGGTTTATGTCTGAGGAATTTTCAAATTTTTTGGTCTCTTTTTTGGGTGGTGAGGGGTACTGGGAATCAAATTCAGGACCTCATTCATTTGTTTATTTATTCATTTAATATTTTTATTGAGAAACAAATAGCAATGAGACAGTTTCACAACCAATTACTAGTACATTTTCAATAATTAATACATTGCATATTGTTGTCTTAGTGGTTATTCATTGTACAAGATGCAGACCTGATATCCTATCTCAAACACTATTAGAACAAACCTCTCTATTCATTGAATTAGGAGAATGGAGCTGTATATCTATCCTAACTATTTTGAGTATACAGATACAAAGTGGTCGTTCATTTGTATCCCCTTTTTGGTTAGTTTTGTCAGAGACGGGCATTCCATTGTCATTTAAATATTGTAGGTGCATGAATTCAGCAAAATATCCCAATATAGTTCAATAGTCCATAATAGTAGTGAGTTTTCCCTAAGACTGTCAATGTCTGAAGTTGTTGACTTGAGCTCATCATATTAACATGGCTTTACTTTTTATATTTTATTTTCATACTTTTCTGCTGGATTATTAAGACCAAGATAAAGCAAGGCCTATTTTTGTTTGTTTGTTTGTTTGTTTGTTTGTTTGTTTGTTTTTTGGCAGAACCGGGGATTGAACTCAGGCCCTTGCGCTTGCCAGGGAAGCACTTATTCCACTGAGCCATCTCCCCAGCCCCACCAGACCTTTATAACAACAAATGTAACTTTTGTATTTGATAAGGTCAGTCAAATCCCCTGAGGATTAAACCTGAAACTCTATCTCATTTTGTAGATCCTTTGTCAGTGTCAACCATATGAATGAGTCCTGACCATTGCTTGACCAATTTGCTCTTTGTGAAAGCCTGAGAGAATGTTTTCTCTCCATGTAACTCTCTTCAGCCACACTCTACATCACTGATCACTTTCCTCTGTGGTCCCAAAATCTCCTTGGTCAGAAAATTTCGGACACAATTGAGTTACAGTACAAGTTCTTCTATTTCCTGAGTCCTTACTGACCTTGAAAGGCTAGGGCCAAAATGTTGGCTGTCCTTGTAGCCTTTCTTTTTCTTTAATTTTTGGTCTGCAAACTTAAGTTGTTAACCCTCCAGAAGAGAGCTTAATGATATTATTACTCTATAACATAGGCAGTTGAGCTTAACCTCACTATCTCTGAATATCAAACATCTTAGACATAACATGGAACAGGTATTTTCCATCAAGTATTGATATATTAAACTTCGAGTCCCTCCAGAATATGGAGAAAAGAGATTAAAAAGATAAAAACATATTTAAAAAATAAGAATAAGCATTCACATATTTTTACACAGAAATTTAGAAATCTAACAATATACAGCCTTGTAGCAGGACAGTTCTGTGACTGTTTTTTTGTCTCATGTTTTCGTTTATTACCTTTTTTTTTTTCCATTTGTTTATTTAGTCAGCAGCTATTCTCTGAACCTTACCACATGCCAGGCACATACCTGAGGTGAGAGATGCAGAGGTGGTGAGATTGGGCATTTGGGTCTTTTTCCATTGACACCTGGATATTCAAATTAGGACAGGCATCAGTTCATTCATCCCTCATTGTAATGCATGTTTCTTTGATATTTGAACTGATGGATAACATAAAAGATAAAGGTGGCTGGGGAGATGGCTCAGTGGAATAAGCATTTCCCTGGCAAGCACAAGGGCCTGAGTTCAATCCCCAGTTCCACCACAAAAAAAAAAAAAAAAAATTTAAAGATAAAGATTCCTACTTGTGTGTGAGGGGTGATGATCAACAGGGCAAACAATGATGTGTAGCTTGTTGGAAGGTGATGGTGACCATGGAATAAAGGTAGAAATAAAGTAGACTAAGGGATTTCAGGAGTGTGGGGACATGACTTTAAGTAGGTCAGAATAAGCTTCATTGAGATGACCCTTGAGCACAGACTTGGAGGAGGAAAGGAGGGATTGGCTATGGGGACACAGCCTAGTGCAGTGGTAGTGAATTTATGATACTCATGCTGCAGCCAGCTGTTTGTTATCATTAAAAGCTGTAAAAGATTTGTCATTGCTGGCTAGGGTCAGCATGCCTGGTGTATCTAAACTCCAAGCAGTGACCAGCAAAAGAAGAGGGGAGGTGCAGTTTCCCAAGGCTTCAGCTGGTCAGGTCCCCTTGGGCATGAGAGTTGTTGTAGGGAGCTTACTCATGTGAGATGGGGCCCCTCAAGGTCTTGCGTCAGGGAGGAGGAGTCATCTGATCTATGTTTTGGGAAGTTTATTTTGTCTTCTGTGTAGAGAATGGAGTTAAGGCACAAGAGTCATTTGTCCTCAGCAGCTAGAAGGATGGATGGCTCATGACCAAGATGGGGATTGCTTTGTGGTGAGGATAGGCTGAGTATGCAGTCCTGGATGTTTCAGGAGACAGGAAAAAGAATCGAGAGCGTAGAAGAGACACTTAGGATGGAAAACCAGGGTATTTAAAGCCCCACATCTGAAAAAGGACCCTGTGAGAGTAAGTGTAGCCTGTAATCCTAGCATGTGGGAAGCTGAGGCAGGAGGATCACAGTAAGTTTGAGGCCAGCCTGGGCTTCATAGTGAATTCAAGGCCAGCCTGCACTACATAGTGAGACCCTGCCTCGTAAAGACAGACAGACAGACAGAGAGAACAGAGCTGGATAAGGATCTTCTTGCAGTAAGAGAAGGTAAAGATGGGGTGTCGGCAAAAAAAAAGGTAGAGGGGCTAGTATGGGAGGAAGGGAAGAACGTAAGAGTTGGGGTCCTGGGCTCAGTGAAGAGTTCACTTTGGAGAAAAGAGCATAGCTGTGCATGAGAGCCGTCAGTCTTGAAAGAATCCGCGGGCAGGACTGACACAGGTGATGTTGACAAGAGCAGGCCAATAGTAGACTCCTGGGAGAAAAGTCTGCTTCTAGAGCATTGAAAGGAGAATAGGAAGAAAAGAGTTAGAGGTGAAAAATGAGGGAAAGCTCTTTCTAGGAGTTTTTCTGCAAATGGGAGCAGGGAAATGGAGCAAAGAAAGTTAAGTATTTTTTTTTAAGATCCAACACTTGTGCTAAGTGTCTGGTACTGCACTCCCATCTAACTAACTGAGGATTAAGACATAAATGTCAAAAATAGCATACTAGGAATCATGGTTGGAGAGATAGGTATAATAGTTCTTATCACCAGGTGTGACCCTTGTCTCCTTCCCCCTCCACTAGATATATGAAAGCTAAAACTGAACACTTACTTGCTAAGTGCTTTCATCCCTTCCTTACCTCTTCCCATTGTGTTTGTTTCTTCTTGCTGTGGTATGGAATGGCTAGGAACTTATACATTGAAACAACACCAACTTATTGCTTTACAGGTCTGGAGAAGACTGACACAGGTCTCACTGGGCTAAAACTTAGATGTGGGCAGGACTGCTATCCTTTCTGGTTGTAGGACAGAGGTCTTCCTTTCCTAGCTGGCTCTCAGCTGGCCCCCTTAGCTCCTAGAGGGACTTTCTCCATGCCTGCACACATTGCCCTTGCATCCCAGAACCAGCAATGACTTGGCCTTCCTGAGAAGAAAGGACTGCCTCTCTTCTGTCCTTTTCTGCTACTTTTCTCTTTTGCATTCAGTCAGAGAACACTGTCAACTTTCAAGAGCTCATGTGGTTAGATTTGGGGCCACCTGAGTAATCCAGGATACTCTCCCCAGCTCAAGGCCTAAAGCATATATCACAGTTGCAGGTTGCTTTTGCTTTGTGATACACATTTTCTTAGTATCTTAGTGTCCTAGACATCTTTGGGAGCCATTCTGCCTGCCACACCTATCTTGGTAAGTGCCACCTATTTAGCTGCTCAGCTTTGGGGGAGTCATCCTTTGTTTCTCAGCATGCTTCATCTCTCATATCCAATTCACCATGCCCTGCCAGCTCCAGAATATATCTGCAAAATGACCAGCATCTTCCAGCCATTTCTCTGTTACTAACCCAGATCTGGCTTCTACGTCTGGCTTCTCTTTTTGTTCTGTTTTATGCAGTTCAACCTTTGCCTTGCAACCAAGGCAATTTAAAATAGACAAATGAATAACATCACATATCTTCCTGCCCAAGAGTTCCATCGGCTTTAAGCAATGCATATTGGTGTAGCTGAGATGCTGGTGGTAGTCTTTGAAGATGGCATGCATGTTTCCTTGGTAACCCCTGCCTGCTGCTCTTTAATATGAGCTAGATCGAGATGGAATGAAGAGCCAGTGCTCCATGGTGTCGGGTGGGATCAAGCCTTAAGATAGAGGTTATGACTTCCTGGGGCTTGAAAGATTACACATCAGAGCTGAAGCACCAGACCCCAAAACATTAGATACTATCTCAATTGTGTAATGAAGATTGCTCTCTGCATATCTTTTTCTCTGCATATTGTAGAGGTAAATACAGGCCTCCTACCTAGCCTAGCTCACAGCACTTAACCTACCACCAGCCATTCTCAGTCATAAATTCTCAAGCCATTCCTCCTTTGTGACTTAATAAAACCTGGTTTGGCCCTGGGGCAAGGCCTTTGCTCTGGACAGCCATCACCATGGCTGGACTTAGGACCCCTTAGCTCCCCATAACTATAAATATGCTTTATTATTTTTGTTCTTACTGTGGGTTGCCCTGGAAGTAGTAGATTGGAATTAACTTGATGGGATTCCAATAATTTATCCATGGGATTATAAATATAAACTTCCCAGACCGAGACAAGGACTAGGAAAGGTACTCCATGTGGACTGAAACCTCCACTAACTGTGCGCTAAATAAACCTTTCCTTTCTTAATTCTGGGTGTTGGGTATTTTGTCCTAGCAACAAGAGAAAAGTAACTGAGACAACCACTCACTGTGTCTTGGGATAACAAATAAGGTGGCTACATTGAAATTCTTGAGTCCTTCTGGAGAAGGAATTGTATGTGTACTCCACTCATGATGAGGTTATATCCATGTAAATCATAACATAAGTGGAAATTGCATTTTACCCATGTAACCCATCAAAGATCCTAGCTTGGCAGCAGTGTACTGTTGTGTGTACTTGTTTCCCTAGTGATCTTTGGGTTGATAGGGGCCTGTGGCTCACTGTCACTGGCCAGTGTTGCGAGAGGACCATATCACAGCTCACTTAAATACAAAACTTAAGTACAAGTTTCTACTGCATTTTCTTTCATTCCATCATGGAGAAAAACAATTGTAGGTTGAATCATTATGGTTTTCAGTATTCCTGTGCCTTTCTACCTCAGTAGCTAAGAAAAGGAAATATTTCTATCTGCTCATAGCCTGTAGGACTTGTAAAAGCTTGGGAGTTGGTTCCTGCATGGGACATCTGCTCAGTTAAAGGTGCCAGATGTGAAGAGAGCTGTAGTTCTTTTTTTTTTTTTTTTAAACCTAGTGTATAATCAGACACCCTGGAGGACTCCCTCGAGAAATTTCCTTGCATCTCAGTGGGAGGCCAACTTGTGTCTTACGTTGTTGCCTCCACCTGCAGTAGTCAGGTACAGTGAGTCTGTGGAAAGCAGACAGGAGCTGGCCACCAGCAGATAGATGAGGTGGCTCCAGCCCTCAGGCTTGCAGCACACATATGCCTCCCCAGATTTCCCCTCCTCTCTTTCCTACCCTCACTACCTCCCAAATTTCCTTGCTTTGGATTGCTAGATATAATTCTCAAAGTTGTCAAGGCCACAGAATCTCCCTGTGGGCTTTTTGAAATAGCCTCTGGCTTGTCATTTTTTATCATATTGTTCCAAATATGTCAAAGTCTTTTTCTCATGTGGGGAAAAATTGCATTCCACCTCCTGGTATGCATGGGAGAGGCCTTTAAAATAGTGTGCAGTGGCCAACCAGCTGCCTGACATTCTGGCTTTTTTTTTTTTTTTTAAATCTTTTTTAAAAATGTGGGGCCAGGAAGATAGCTCAGTAGAATAAGCACTTGCCTGGCAAGCACAAGGGCCTGAGTTCAATCCCCAGTTCTGGGGAAAAAAAAAGTGATCTGATCTTACTTGCTATTCTCTCTCTCTCTCTCTCTCTCTCTCTCTCTCTCTCTCTCTCTCTCTCTCTCAACAGTACTAGGGATTAAGCCCAGGTCCTTCACACTGAGCTACATTTCCAGTACACCCTTGTTCTCTTTATTTTGAGAAAGGTTTTTACTAAATTGTTTAGGCTGGGTTAAAACTTGTGAACCTTCTGACTCGGCCTCCTAGAGTGCTGGGACTACATGTATATCACAATGTATCTGGCTTTGTACTCTTGAAAATTCTTCCTGTTGGTGGACTCAGAAGTCGAACCTCTCTGAGAGGACAGCCTGTGTCTTTCAACAGTCCATTTCTGGCATACTTTAGTGTCCTTCATTCTCCTGGCTAAATGTTTACCATATTTTGTATCCTTTTCCTTAATTTTCTTTTCTTTTTTTTTTTTTTTTGTGGAACCGGGGATTGAACTCAGGCCCTTGCACTTGCCAGGCAAGCACTTATTCTACTGAGCCATATCCTCGGCCCTTCCTTATTTTTCTTAGTTAACTGTTTCTCCAAGCAGCACACTGATGGTCCTGAATTTCTTACCTTCTTTAAGAGATTTCTGGCAGTATTTGAGAGAACATGTTTTTTAGAGGGATTGAAATGTGTGTAGTTTCTGCCAGCTCTTTTGGGTGCTAGGCAAATAGCCTCAGTAGTATCATCTGGGAAAATTGTTTTTCCTCTTTAAAAATAATAACCAAATCAAGAGTGTACAGATTAGCATCCACAGTGAAACCCAAACAGATTGGCACTTTCTCTGCTTTTACTTGGTCTGTAACAGGAATGCTTCTTACTTAGTAGTAGCAGGCAGACAGGCCATAGAGAAAAACCTTTGCTTCATGGGGAAACTTGTTTGCTGTTTCTACCATTGATTCAGACTATGTAGAAAGTTATCAGCAACTTTTGTGGGCATATGCATCTCATAAAAAGTATAAGGTTTGCCTTTGTAGCAACCAGTTTAGTTAGGAAGGAGATTTTCGGCTGCTGCTGCTGTGGCCACTGCCTTCCCTCCTCCCTACTTCTTCCTCCTTGTTTTCTCTTTCTCCTCTTCCTCTTATTTTTCTTCTTCTTCCCCTTCACCTTTCTCGTCCTCCTCCTCCTGCTCTTCCTTTTCCTCGTTTTCCTTCTTCTTGTGATACTGGGTATGGAATCCAGAGCTTTCATGCTGAGCTACATCCCCAGCTTTTTAAAAGTTTTTGCTAAGTTACTAAGTTACCCAGGTTGGGCTTGAACTTTGAGCCTCTTATCTCAGCCTCCCAGAGTTCTGCTATTACAGATGTTCACTGTCACATCCTACTTCAATTTTATGTTAATTTATCCAATCACTGACAAGAGGCCATGAAAAGTGGTCCAACTCCCAGTTAACTTAGGTCACAGACCCAGAAGTTTTGGTAAGAAAACTTGGGAAGGTCACTGTTCCAAGGACCTACAAGGAGAACATTGTCAAGGCTGAAATGGGGATATATACAGCACAGGAAAGAGGGTGAGGGGAGAGGTAGGGGAGGGGGAGGTAAATCCCTAAAATGCAAAGTCATGGCAAAGTCTAATGTTTTGGGGGAGGTAGGTTTAGGAGAAATATCGTGTTGAAAGCTTAACTTCTCTTATCAAATCTGAAAAGCACCACAGGGTCAGCTCACAGTAGAAAGAAAAAAGGAATCATGAAGAAGCATACATGAAGCTTCCATGTGGCAGCTGCCTCCTAAGGGGCAGAAGAGAAGAACGAAGGAAAGTACATGCTTGTCAGGAGGAGCTGTGGCTTGAGTGGCTCATCCACAGTGCACAGCCAGATGCCCCCGGAGGCTGATCAGATGGGATTATACCTGGGAAGTTCATGGAGCACTGAGTGCACAGGGCATTCCTAGTTTCTTTGTTATTAGAATACTTTCTCATTACTTAATGTGCTAGCTTTTGAAGTTAATGGTTATGGAAATCGCCCTGGATGTTTACTAAAATGTGGATTCTTGGACTTTCCTGTTGGACTCACTGAATTAATTCTGGTTGTGGTGGTGGTGGAGATTTTGACAGGTTGCCCTCCCATGGCATCTCTACTCTAGTGATTTTGATGAGGATGGTCTGTGGTCCACCTTTTTCAGAGCCATGCTGATTAATGGACCTCTCTGGTCAGGTTCCTGCCACATAGATGTGCCTGCCATTCTCTAGTCCCCCATCTGATCAGTCTCCAGCGGCATCTGCTTTTGTGCTGTGGATGAGCCACTCAAGTCGTGGCTCCACCTGATGAACTTGAACTCTCTTTTGTTCTTCTCTTTGTCCCCTAGGAGGCAGCTGCCACATGGAGACTTCATGTGTGCTTCTTCGTAATTCCTTTTTTCTTTCTACTGTGACCTGACCATGTAGTGTTTTTCAGATTAGATAAGGGAATTTGAGCTTTCAACATGATATGTCTCCTAAACCTACCTCCCCCAAAACATTAGACTTTGCCATGACTTTGAGTCTTAGGTTTGGTGCTCTCCTTCCCCCTCCCCTCCCTCTCCCCCCTCGCTCTTTCCTGTGCTGTATATATCCCCATTTCAGCCTTGACAATGTTCTCCTTGTAGGTCCTTGGAACAGGGACAGATTTCAACATTAATTGAGTGAAGCTTTTTTTAACCTTTCCTCTTAAGAAAAATCATTTTTCTCATCTTTAATCTTCTGTATGACTGGTTTTGTATCTCAGGCTTTGGGCTTCTTTCCCACGCTGTTCAAGGTCCTTGCTGGTGTTACTTGTGTCATCTTTTTATTAGAAGAATCTTTGCAAAGCACAGACCTATGTGGGTGACTTGCTTCAATGAAGTTTCTCATTTCTCTCACATTGGGAGGCTTTGTCCTTGCTCTTCAGCTTTCTAGCTCTCGAGTATCATTCCTTGAGTGCATTTCAGCTGCTGGTGTTTCTCTCCTGCTTGCTTTTTTGTGTTTTCTTGGCCAGGCCATCCAGGTAGATTTGCTGTGAGCTCAGTTTGTGCATTTGCCCAGCTCTGCTTAGCTTTTGTTTGTGCATCATCTGGATCTTGTTTAAAAATGAATGCTAAAACTGAAAGTGACTTGAAGAGTCTGCTGCTTCGTTTGCTAAATGAGGTGGCTATGGTCCACAGAGGTGTTGCAGCTGTTCAAGGTCATAGAATATTCCTTGAGAATTGGCCAGTTACCAAAACTTGAACTTCATTTTCTTTTCTAGGAATTTGTCACAAACAATATTTACACACATACACACACACACTCACACACACAGAGAGAGAGAGAGAGAGAGAGAGAGAGAGAGAGAGAGAGAGAGAGAGAGAGAGAGAGAGAGAGAGAGAGAGAGAGAGAGAGAGAGAGAGAGACAGACAGACAGACAGACAGACACAGACAGAGACAGAGAGCAACAGAGGCAGAAACAGGTATGTATAAGGCTTAGACTGTGGCACTCTTTGATTGGGATCAGTAAAGGACTGAGAGTTAGACTGTGGTTCAGTCTCTTTCAGCCAAGATAAAGAGCAGAAAGTCCATGTATGCTGGTGGGGTTTGAATGCCACAGCCTGTTATTGCATAAAAGATAGCTGCACAGCAACCTGAGCTATTCATGTTGTATAAAAAACAAAACTTATAAGAGTACACATATAAATATATGTATGCCTGTACATGTAAATATACAGACTAGCACATAACCAGAAAGAATAACCTGTGGCATGCATTTCAGGATGAGAGGCTAAGGATGTGTTGAAGAGTGACCTATTTGGTATTCCTCTGAATATTCCAGTTTAAAAGATATAGATATAATCTGCCAACATACAAGAATCAGTGATTTGGTTTTTAGCATAGCCACCATATTGTACAATCATAGTCATTATATACCTAGAACATTTTGATGGAATCCTTATTTATTAGCTATTGCACTATACCCCTACCCTACCCTATTCCTTGGTAACTATGAAACAACTTCTGGCTTCTGTGGATTTTTTTTTTTTTTTTTTGGTGGAACTGGGGATTGAACTCAGATCCTTGTGCTTGCCAGAGAAGTGCTTATTCTACTAAGCCATCTCCTGGGCCCCAGTCTGTGGACTTTTTAAAGATAGTGGAATCAGTCCTGTCATGTGCATATTGGTAACAAGGATAAAATGTATCAGTGCTCATAAAATGCTTCCAAAGTGCTGACTACTTAGCAAGCACCTGGTAAATGTTAACTGCCATTGAGATTGTGTCCTCTTGGGTCATAGTGGTCCAGTGTGTTGAATAGTTGTGTATAGTCAGAAAATACTCACCTTAGAATATAAGCTGTCTAGAAAGATAGTAAGTTATCATATGAATTACTGGCTAGGTTGGAAATAATACCTGGTGGTTTTGCAGTAAAAGGTCAGTCGATCAGTCGGTTGGTCGGTCGGTCGGTCGGTTGGTCGGTCGGTCGGTCGGTCTGTCTGTCTGTCTGTCTGTCTGTCTGTCTGTCTCCTCTCTATCTAGCATAAAAGTATAAAAGGGTTTTTCCCCCTTCAGTGAATTATTTAAGTTTTACTTAAATAGTTTTACTTAAATAATTTGAGAAAACAAACTTTTTAAAGAAATGAAAACAGGCAGAAGATGGTCAGTTTGTATATCAACATGCCATGTGAAGTGTATCCTGTTAGTTAGATAGAATCCCCAGTAAGAGAGAGAGGTTGTGTTTTGTTGACTCTTGTTTATATGTTCAGGTTGAAGTAAGCATTTATCAATAATTCTATGAGGAAATATTGAAAATCTAATTTTTGTCCTATATGGTTCTGGTCATTTTGTGGGTTCAGAGAATCAAGATGGAGCCTCCCTGTTGTAGAGTTTCTCATCTAGGTAGGTGGTCAAGGGTCAAAGTTACGACCTGATGTTCTGTTAGTTATCAGCACATTGCCATGTACAGGCCTGTACCAGGCATCCAGCTTTATCCATTTCCTTTCTAATTCCTCCAGTGTCACCCTACAGTATAGGTGTGGTTATCCCCTTAGTCCCCAGCAGGAAGAAGACCTTGCCTAGGACAGTCACCTTTTGTGCAGAAAGGAACCAGGTTGAGATTTGAACCCATGTCTGTGTGATCTAGACTTTACATTTTGTGCTATTGTGTCCCTCTTGTTTTTTTTTTTCCATAATTTTATTGAGAAACAGCAATGAGATAGTTTCAAATCAAATTGGTAGGACAGTTCCAATAATTAACACATTGCATACTCTCTTCCTAGTGGTTATTTGCTGTACAAGATGCAGACATGATATCCTATTTACAAACACTATTAGAACAAATCCGTCTTCATTAAGAGAATGTAACTATATATCTATCCTAACCATTTTGAATAGATAGATACAAAATGGACATTCATCTGTATCCCCCTTTTTTTTGTTTAGTTCCATCATTTGAATATTATAGGTATGTTAACTCATCAAAATATTCTAAAATAGTCCAGTAGTCCATAATAGTATTGGGTCTTCCACTTGACTGGCAGTGTCAGAAATTGTTGACGAGAGTCCCCTACAGCTCAACATAACACCATGGCTTTATTTCTTATATTTTGTTTTTTATATTTTTCTGCTGATTGGTTAAGACCAAGATAAAGTGAGACCTATGCAACAAGAGTTGTAGCTTTTGGGTCTGATAAGGTCAGTGAAATCCCCTCAGGATTTATCCTGAGATCCTGTACCTCAGATTGTAGATCCTTTGTCAGTGTCAGCCATGTGGATGTGTCACGGCCATTGCTTGGCCAATGTGCTCTCTGTGAAAGCCTGAGAGAATGTTTTCTCTCCATGTGACTCTCCTTAGGCACACTCTACATCATCGATCACTTTCCTCTTTGGCCCCATAATCTCCTTGATCAGAAAATTTGGGACACTACTGAGTTACATGACGTTACAGTACAAGTTCTCCTATGTCCTGAGACTTAATTGACCTTGGAAGGCTAGGGCCAAAATGTAGGCTTTCCTTGCTGCCCTCCTTTTTCTCTAATTTTGGTCTGTAAACTTAGGTTGTTAACCCTCCAGAAGACAAGCTTATTGTTATTACCATACAACCTAGGGTGTTAAGCTTAACTTCACTATCTGTCTGAATATCCAACATCTTAGGCATAATGTGGCCTCTTGTTCTGTTGATGTGTCATTTTTATCTGCACTGTATGTATGTAGGTGCCTACCACAGGACCCAGAGTCCCAGAATTAAAGTGTTTCAGAGAAATCTTCATGGGATCTTGAAATTCCAGAGGTCTTGTTTTGAGAATGTATAATAATTTCCCATGGAAAGTCTTTTTTTCACACAGGACTTAGAAATGTATAATGTCTGTCTCTGACTTGTATAGCTCTGTTGCTTTAACAGGCAATTGCAGAAGTTAAGTTACACATACTAATTGTACCAAATAAAAAGGATTCGAAAGTTTGGAATGACAGCATTACTTACTGCTCTTCAGACTCCACCGTAGCCAGGTTAATAGCCTAGCTATGTCCTTTGTCTGTGCTTGGACCACTGTGTACATACCTGGGTGGTACCTTTCCTCATCAAAACAGCCATATTACATGTGTTTCTACAAATGGATTAATTTTTAAACCTGGATCCGTCTGCAGTGTAGAATGAGCTATTTTTTCTTTTTAAATGCCATGTGGAGCTGTCCCTGTCACCTGATTCCTTCGCTAGCAAGCTGGCTTTTCATATCCCTGTAGGGTGCAGTCAGGTCCCAGAATTCTCTTCACCAAACACTTTTACATAGCTTAGTCAGGGCAAGAAATACCTCAGTCTGGCACACCTATCTGCATGTTTTATTCCAACAAAGAAGTGATTTTCACTGTCAAGCTGGTTTTTACCTAAGGAGAAGAACACAACTAAAGTTTGCATCTGAGCCTCTGCTAGGCTACATCACACGAGCAGGTGGAAATGCGGCTGGCGAAGAGTGTGATGACAGTTCTGGCTTTATGCAGCAGTCACTTCCAGCTGTCCTTGTGCATAGGTTATATATTTAGCTAATGAGGAGAGATGAAGCATCTGAACAGGTGAGCAGATTTCTCTGGAAAGACTGGCCAGAGGTGGAAACCTTTCCTGGAGCAGCTTTCTGGTTGTAAAAAGAAAACAGACTCTCACTTTGCATTTATTTTTGCAAACAACATTAATATTTGGAGTGAGAATAAATTTTCTGTTCTCATGTTTGTCACAGATGATCAAATGATGTCACCATTATCTTGTTTTAGATGTGAGGAAACTGAAGCTCAGAGGAATGTAGTAATGTGTCTAAGAGGTCATGCTAGTTAGTGACGTCTGGGAGGAGAAACTCTTTCCTTCTGTACTCACACCACTTGTAACAGCAGCCTTGCAACACCAGGGAGACATATGCAGTTTCCTCCCATACTAGGCAATGCTCTGTTGCTAGGTAGATGTCCTGAACTTAATTACTGAGAGTAACCAGAGGTGGCATACTCTCCACAGATTAAGAGCTCAGTCTGACTGCTCCCCATTTCAGGTGCCAACTACATGATCCAGGTATGAACTGTGCCTCAGACAAAGCAGCTATAAATGAATTATTCTCTTGACCCCCTTTGTGGGACCAGTCACTTGTGATAGTGGCTCGTGGAATTCAGGAAAATGTTTATTGTAAAGCATACAATCAGGAAGGGCAGCTGGAAGAGATACAGTGTGGGGAATAGGGAAAGGAGGTTCTACTCCTTTAGAGGTGCCACCCTTTAGGCCCCTTCACACTCTTAGAACATTGCTCTGCTGTGTGTTCAAGGAGGCTTCATTAGATGGGCATAGTTGAGTATATTGTTTGCAATTGGTGATCAACCCATCATCTTCAGCCTTGCTGCCCTCCCTAATGTTAGAGGATGGGGCCAAAGGTTCCAGGCCTCTAATCCCAGGGGTGGTTCCCTTAGCAACTAGCTTCCATCTGGAGGTTTTGTTGGAGCCCCAAGCTACCAGTCATCTCTTCAACGTAGAGAAAGGGAGCTTGGACCCTCACTTTGGAGATTCTAAGGGTTTTATGAGCTGTCTTTGAGGGACACGGACACATCTGTCCTCTGTGGGAAGTATTTTTCCTTGAATAGCAAATACTACAACATTCTTTGAGTTATATTTTCTGTTTGGATACTATATTAACCCCTGACTTTTTGACCATTGTCAACTCTCTGTGAAGTAGACTTACATCATTAAACAATTAAATTTCAACTTGTTAGAATTTGAATTTACAATTTAGTTTAGAATTCATAGTGCTCTTGTACTATCAGTTAGCGACTAAAAATGCAAGTTTGTGTTTCTATTGTATCATTGTATGTGTGCACGTGTGCATGTACTGTCTATAGGGAGGTAGGTTTCCTCTCCTTTGGCAATGTAACATGGTTTCAGAGAGTGGTTGGCCCTGGGGGGGGGGAGGGGTGGGTTCCAAGGTAGGAAGTGGAGTGGGAGCTGGGAAGCACTAAGGTTTCGAGTTCTACCAGACTGGGCTTTGTGGTATCATGTTCATCATTTAGAGTGTCTTCTGAAGACAGCTTCCATTTTCTCACCTCTAAAATGGAGATGTCTCTTCAAGTGTCAGTTGGCATTGTATAAATTGTCCAAGGGCTGTTGTACACCTGGGATGGAACCTTGAGATGACATTGAACTTTATTTGCCACACGGTTAGCCATTTATTTCCAGAGCTATGATCTCTTGTCTGTGTTATTTCACCATCTTTGCTGCATACTGAGTCTGGCTTTGCCTGGTAATCTTTAGGCTGATAAGCACTTCTCATTTGGGATGGCAACCTTTTCAAAGGTGAGAATTCTCTAAAAAGCGATAACATGTTAGTGTTGCCTCTGAGAGCCAGAGACAAAAGTCCCTATGAGAGGAGCCTGTATGACATATGGCTTTGTGAAGCTAGAGCCAAACAGGAGTCTGGTGACATTGTTGAGTATCTTCCTGTCTCTCTTGCAACCCTGGGGCAGGTTCTCCTCCAGAACCTTAAGATTCATACACCCACCATTTCCCAAGCTTCCTTTAACTTTTAGATCTTTTGGTACTTGCTGGACAAAAGTCTGAGCAGCAAAGCACTACCCTTATTTAGTAGGTGCTTTTTGCTGATCCAGTTGGGAAAGGCAGTGCTGTGGGCTTAATTCTGGACCCTGTGACCTAAGCAAACCTGATCATTTCATCTTTTGTTCCGAGCCCTCCAGGAATTTCCCTTTTGTTCAGAATGAAATACCTTGCCCTGCAAATCCTAACCACCCCCTCTCTAATCTCAGTCATCTCTGCCCCAGTCATTATCTTTTAGCCACATTGGCCTCCTTACTGTTCCTAGAACACATTGAACTGGGGCCTATACCTCAGAGCTGTTACACATGCTGTTCCCTGGAGTACCCTTCCCCAGGGTTCCACATGCTGTTACTCCCTGCTTTATTCTGGTCCCTGCTCAGATACTACTTTCCTACTGAGGCCTTTGCTTATATATTGTTTAGTCAGCATGCTTTTTCAACCATTTTCTCCCTTTTGAAGCTTCCTTAGTACTTCTCATACCTGGCCACAAATAGTCCTTTTTTTTTTTTTTTCCTGACCAACCTTTCCTCCATGAGAATATAAGCTACAGACAATATTGGTACTTTTTCCTTACTATATCTCTGGGTCATCTAGTTCCTGGCACTTAATAAATCTTTCAGTAGCTAGTTGAGGATTGAGTCCCTGAAAGACTCACCTAAGGTCATCCACTGGATGTTTTGTCTATTTGCAGACTCCAGTGTCTCATCCACCATGCTCCCCACCATCCTCAGGGAACACCTGGAAGATGGAGTGTGTTGCTGTTAGGAATACTGTTTCTTTTGCTGTAATAACAGTGGGACCTACTGTCTTGTTGGAATCATGAGCACCTCAACCAGGGGAAGCCTTTCTCCTCCAGAACCTTAAAGTATCTCAGGTTCCCCAGCACACAGAAACAGTCCCTGGAGTAACTCCTTGTGTCCATTAGAGTATCTAAGAAACTTATCTAAATTTAAAATAATTCTTTATCTGCTTTTACCACCAGCACCTCACACTGTGTGTGTCTGGGATCATGCTAAGCTTGTTTAAATTAAAAGCAACACAGTAACCTTATCATGCTGTTTGCCAGGCTATGATCCATGTTATTTGAAATTTTGCTTAAAGTAACTTAGACAGAAACTCCATGTGTTCTCTGGTACCTGCTGATGAGACCAGCATAGCATCTACTTATTTCACATGACTTATCACAGATGCCCCAAACAGATTCAGCAGGCTACAGTGAAGTGAAAAACATGAGATATTCTAAGTTTTCATGACCAGCTCGTGATGCTAACACATAGCTTTTCTAGAATATGAAACTAGTTCTGATTCAAAGTAAATGCCTTTGTAGTTCCAGTAAACACAGTTTCAGTGTGTGACTATTGAAATTTTACAAGAGGAGGCTTATTGTTTTTGCTTAATCATTCCTTTTTTTAATGTGAAGTCTGACTTCTATAATTATGCCATCATTGAAATTATAGGTGAAAATTTCTGACTACTGAGTAGATAGGCAACTAAATAAAGTGTAGATTCTCCTGTGAATAATGTGGATATTAACTAGGTAGATTGGGTTAACATAGGACCCTGTGCTAGACAAGTAATATACCATGTTCACTTTTGGCATGAGATTAAATGACCAGGGTGAATCCTCTTTGGAAGTGTCTTACTTACTTTTTTCATTGCTGATACAAAATACCTGACATCCAAAGTTAAAGGGGAAAAGGTTTATTTGGCTCACCGTTGGTAGAGGTTTCAGTCCATAATTGACCGGCTCCAAGGCAGAATGACACATGACTGACGGTCCTCACAGAGGAGAAACATTCATGATGGGCAGAAGGTAGCAAAGCAGCAAGGGAGAAGACCAGCCTCTTTCTGTCCCTCATATTGTGTCCAGGGCATGGGATTAGGCCACTGCCAAAGCAACCAGTGGGCTGATCCAGGAATCACCCACCCTTAATCCTAGCATTCCACCATGAATCAGCACACACTCTAGGTCCAGCCACCTCTGAAAAGCAGCACCTATAACTGCATGAATCTTTAGGGGGGACATCTAAGTAAAAGCCATAATGGGAGGCTTCACAAATTATTTTTTTTCTGAAATGCTTGAAGCATATCATTATTTTAATTTTTCTGAGAATCCATTGAATATGGATATGAGTAAATTTTGGTCATTCAGAGCAGAGAGCAGGAATCAGGTATCTTTTCGGTTGTGCTCGCATAACCTACCCAGGCACACCAAGCAATGGGCTTTACTGATCTTCTAGGTGTCTCACATGCCTGACAATTAAGACTGTTAATCAGGATTGACATACATTAAATACATACAATGCAACCACTAATTATTTTTTGCTTTTGGCCTATCTTTATATTTGGTCTTTTTAAAAATGGCAATTTAATTTTTTTACCAAAGTGGAAATATCCCACTACATAGGTGAAAGATTCTATCTTGTTGGATATCAGCAGCTATCTTATTTATTTGTTTTTTACCAGGGCAAAAATAAAAAGTTATGAACACTGTAAAAACAATTCAAAATAGAGTGAAATTGTTAATGATTAACTTTTGGGTCTAATATTGCATTGCTGACCAGTGTTTTAAAGCATTATGTTCTTGACTTCAGAGAGAGCCATTATGAACATAAATAGAGAGGTATCTTTATCTCCTGAGATACTTAATTGCCATTTTTCAATTTTGAAACTGATATGTCATGGTCAGAAAAGCCACAAATCAAAAGTTTTAGTTTGATCGGTCACAGTGTTTATATTTGTTATTTAGGTTTGACATTCAGAATTCAATCACAAATGATTCTCTTCACACTGACTGGTTTGTTGAGTGATAAGTAAAGAATACAGAATGGTATTATAACCTGTTACTTTTAGCTCTCCAATGACTTGTCACTCAGATTTCTCTTGTATTGCCTTCTCTGGATACTCAAATATTCCTTTCCTCTCAAGTCTAATAAAGTCCTCTGGACTTGAGAATAGGTAAAGTAGGTGTTGTGCTTGTATCAGCTTAGCCCAGTGGAATGAATGATTCCTCTGCCTTATCTTCCCCTTCAGCAGAGGATGGTTTAGAGGTGCCCACCCAGACAAATTGCTTCTCTCACTGTGTTAATATGAATCCTTAAGCTCTACATCTTCTACTTAGTTTTGCCTCTTCTCCTCTCCCCTCCCTCCCCACCCCTCCCCTCTCCTTTCCTCCCCTCCACTCCCCTCCCTTCTCTCCTTCTCCCCTCCCTCTCTCCTCCTCCTCCCCTTTTTTCTATCTAGATTGAAACTTTAATATCAGCTACCTGCTATTTTTTAACTTTTATGGTTTTTTTGTTTTGTTTTCTGTATAATTCTTTTTCCGTAAGGGCAATTAAAAAGTAAATTGATATTTCAATGGGATTTTAAGAGATTGTAAATGTAAATTAATGTGTTCCATTAGCATCTTTCAGTAGAAGTCCTTTACATTTTCTCCTTAAGTAACTATTTCAAGTTGCAGTCTGTTGCTGATCATTACTGCTGGGTGGAAATGCTTTATTGTCACTGGGCCCTAACCACTGGTGGCTTGGGGACCTGGTGTTTCAACTTGCTCAGCCTTCTTTACTTTCCCTTTCTCCCTGGAGGCCACTCCCTGCCCCTGAGGCTAGGTTTAAATCCTTGTTTTGCCTCTCCTTTTCATCTCTCATAACACACAGGAAATGTAGGCTGCGTACTTGATACTTGTTTTGAAACTGGAGGCTCATTTATATTCTTAAAACACACCACTGGTCCTTTTTCTTACCCACTGGTGGTATTCTTTCCTGTTCTGATTCTTGTGCTTTTCTTGAATTAATCTGGTTTGTTCCCAGTTTTTCTTATTTGCTCTTCTAGATGAAGCAGATACACCTTGTAGTGGAAATAAAAGGGTGTCTGCCTTGCCTGTTTGCTCTCTGACCGTGGATCACTTGCCCTCTAGCCTGGCCTTGTGCTGACCTTGTGTGTTGGTTTAGAGTTTTTCCAGATGCTCTTTGCCATCATTGTAAGGAGGGCTTACAAAGGCTAGTTCTTGGTTCCACATGCAACCTGACCCCACTGCTACTCTATAACAGGCTACAGGCAGGCACTGACTCGTGGCATCACTTTCCTTTTGTTGGAGAAAGAGAAATTTGACCATTATAAAAGATGCGAGTCTAGGTTGCTGCATTGCAGAAGCATTACTTATTTTCCCGAGATGGAGATAAATGCTTAGATTAACCCTGACTCTTTCTGGCAATTCTTACTGTTTTAAAGTGCAGTTTATCATTTCCTATATTGTACTTAATGCTTGAGAATGTTGTCATGTTGAAGCAATTATTACTTATGATTCCCCCCGTCCCCCTTAAGAAGAACCTTCTTCCTGGAGGAACCATGGGGGAAAAATATTTTTTCCTTTAAAAAAGTTTTTAAACTTTTAAAACAGAAAGTTTAGTTTTGATTAGTTTTAAAACTTACCGAGTGTCTTCCTTTTCCTAAAGTTGTGCCGAATCTCTGGAATGTTGATGGAGAAGTCACTGTCCCTGAACAGAAGCCCGGAGAAGTTGCTGAAGAGCTAGCAAGCTCCTATGAAAGGAAGCTCATTGAGGTAAGGACTACTTAGGATTATTGTGTGCCTTTGCTCCTACTTTCACCTGCTGTGGAGATTGGGCCAAGGAGATAACTGAGTGGTGTAGGTGCCTGCCTGGCAAGCACAAGGTCCTGAGTTCCATCCCTGGTACACACACACACACACACACACACACACACACACACACCAGGGTTGTTAGTAAAGAAACCAAACAATTCCATACTCTTCCATATTTAGAACAAAAACAACCAGGATGGATCAGATAAAATCAGTGTAGTGGATAAGAAAAAGTAAAGTTTATTATTTTTATAATATAATTTAATTAGATATATCTGGAATTTATGTTTTGAAAGTGGAAGCTAATTCACATTATACATATCTGTATCTTAGTCTATGTGGGCACTACCTAACAAATAGCACAAAAAGAAGAAAAAAATCTAAAAAAAAAAAAAGAGAATCCCTCCACCTAACTCAGTCACATATTAAAGGAAGAATGCACATTAAAAAGTAGAGTTTAGAGGCGGGAGGTATAGCTCAGTGGCACAGCACCTGCCTAGCAAGCTTGAAGCCATGAGTTCAATTTCCAGTACAAAAAAAAAAAGGGGGGGGGGGAACAAAGTAGATTTTATTTAGGATTTAAAAGATGGTATAATGTGAGGACATTCATCCATGTATGTCATGTCATTATGGATTAAAGGAAAAGAAACATATTATCTTGATAGATAACAGAAAGGTATTTGATAATGTTCATCTTTGCTATCTGGTAAAATATTGTTGACATATAAGAATTCAAGGAACTTTGATATGATAGTGTTTATCAGAAACTATTAATTGTCACCGTACTTAATGGTAAAGCTTGGAGGCTTTTCACTAGTTGTGGGTATATGTTATGATGGTTGCTTGGTGGTAGTGTTATATGTAGCATCTGTGTATATATACATACACAAATCTACAAGTATACTTCCAGTGCTTTCTAGATCTTCTACAGTGAATAAATTTGTATTTTTATGACTAGAAAGATATCACCATTTGTTATAGAGATGCCTAAATTAGACTTGGGCTTCAGAAGTAGGGCATTGGAAAAGTAACCCTGAAGCTCACTTCTGGTTCAGTACACACTCTTCAGAGTGTGTATTGTTTATGTGATAGTGAGCTTTCTGTTTCTACAACAAAATATTTGAGAAAATTACTCTGAAGGAAGAAAAGTTTATTTTAGCTCATCATTTCAGAGGTTACCGTCCATTGTTGGCTGGCTCCTTTGTGGGCCTACAAGGAGGTAATATAGTACATCATGGGGAGAGTGCATGGAAGGGCAACCAAGAGAGATTGCACGGGGCCAGGAATGAGATATAGTCTCTGGGCTGTGCCCTCAAGGTCTGACTTCTACAGACTGGGCTCTACCTGCTACAATTTCTGCTGCCTCCAAATAGTTCCTACAGCCATAAATCCATCAATGGATTAATCCCCTGCTGAGGCTAGAGCTCTCATGATCCAGTCACTTTTGAACACTGCTACATTTCACATAATACCTTCAACATGTGAGTCTTTGAGGAGCATTTCATCTCCCAACTATAACAGTCTGGTTCCTGAATTAACTCTAAGCAAGGGAGATGACACAAGAAGCAATTTGATCTAACACAGGTGAACTCACAAGGAGGCAAGCTTTGGTCTTTGCTAGAGCAAGGTGAAGAAGAGCAAGAACTGGGTTGAGAGTCTGCGGGAGCACGGAAACTGTCCTGTCCCTACATGACCTCTGCTTCCCAATATGTCCAGTGAGGTGAAGAGACTTGTTAGCTAGTGACAGTGTCAGAGTCCCAGGTTGTTGGTTCATGCCCCAGAAGACTAGTTGGAGTGGGAAGGTGGGCCCTTAGCATTGTGACATTCTGTATGTTTTTCTTCCCACTGGATACTCAATCCTTGGAAGGCAGGTGCCTTTACATGTCCATATATTCAGGAGCTATTCATTAGCAAGTGATGAAAAGTAGTCCTTAAATGAATATATTTTTAAGGATAAAAGGATAGGGGTGTCTCAGTTTACTGAATGAATGAAGGGCTGATTAATCAGAGAAGGTGAAAGGGTTATCACACTAAAAAGGAGAGGACTGTATTTCAGGAGACCAGAGGGAAAAGTGCAGTGGCCAAGTCTTGGTATATGGGTGCCCATTAGAGAAAGTACCTCTTGTGCAGAGTCCACTGGGCACTAGCATTAGCCTTGAAGCAGGGATCTCACCATAGATGCAAGGTGCACAGATACAAGCCTGCATAACAGCTTTGAGAAGACAGCCAGTGGCTGCTGGACCTGCTGTGGTAGTTGTTAGTTCATTCAGTGTTTACTGGATGTCTGCTTTCTACATGGGGAAGACAAAAGACAAAGCCCTGTGCTGGGAAATAATAGACAGGTTGGAGGGGCAGAAGGTGTGATGTGCGTGGGTTTGGAACTCAATGGATGAGGGGGAGAAAATTGGTGCTGTAGCCAGAAAGGTAGCTGAGTTAGACAGTAGTGTCTTGAAGGTTGTGTGGCAGTCATGTCACCACTGGCTTTACTATGTGAAAGTCTCATCATTTCTCTTGGATGGCTTCAGGTAGATAGGAGGGGAAGATCAAGTTACACCGGAAGTTCACTGTCAGATCCCCTCACCTTGCTGTCCTGTGAGAGTTAAACTGCCAAAAAAGGGTGCTAGTGGTTCAGGGGTATATGGGTACCCATTAGAGATTTCCTTTGCCAGCCTTTAGCTTCTCTTCCTTCTGTAATTCTCTTAGCTGGCACCAGCAGAATTGCTGCCTCCAGTCGGCAAGCTGAAAGCAATATGAGATTAAAGGAGAGATCTCCTCAAATGGTGTGTACTATCCTAGATTGATTTTCATTCTTCGGTTACAAAATGTGGTTCTTTCATCTATGAATAGATTAGCATTTCATTACACCAAGACGTTTGCTGAACCCTTTGTATTTGCATGAATGAAGTTCTTGCTGTGTTCTTTGTGATGCTGCTCTGTCATTTTGTTAATGGGTTGATTTTTACCCATAGTAATAAACATTTGTGCAAATAGAATAATAAAAGAGCATGGGGGAAAAGCTGAGGCAGTCTCTTTCCATTTGAAAAAGGGAAAGGAAGCAAAGACTTTTTATTTTGAATGAAATGGCTATTTGGACTATCCCAACTATTGTGACTCAGCTGAATGTAAAGGGAATTTCTGAACATGCTTCCTGTCCTTCCTCTTGCTGTCTTCAGAAGCATAAAAATCACTTCCCCCATTTGTGCATGTGCACAACACATTTGTCCTTGGTGTCCTTTAATCCAGTGTCTGAACAGCTCAGAACTCAAACTCCATACTATATAATCATTTGGTAATATTGGGTAAGCTTTAAGTGCCAGCGAGTAGAGGTAGTAAGCGAGTTTGTTTTGGGCCTGGAGGTGTGACTCTGTGGTGAAGCCTATTGTGTGTGAAGCTCTGTATTCTATCCCTGGAAAAGAAAAAGGAAAGAAACAAAGGAAAGAAGAAGTAATTCTGTTGGGTGAAATTTAATCTGGAAGGGGAAACAAAACACTAGAATGGAGGTCATTATAATCCTAGTAGCATGAAGTGTCTATATATGGGTCCAAGTGCTGAGGCTTTTAAATATTAGTGAACTCTTGAGACCCTCAGAAGAATTCCTTGAGGAAGACATCATTGCTGGCTCCAGCTCACAGATGCAGCCTTGAGAGATTTAGTACCTTTCTAAAGATTTCTCAGCTGGTAAGAAGCAGACTGTGATTTGAATCACCCAGGCACTTAAGTACCAGATCACAAGCCTATAACCCTTGACTTGTGTTTTGGAATGCTGAGCTCTTCAAAGGAAAATAAAACAGCAAAAACAACAACAAAAAATCCCAGAAGTTAACAGAAGAGACTATTACTAGTAATGTTTGAGACAGTGAATATGGGCACAAAGAGAACCAGCAGCAGATGGCAGAGCCTGTGGCAACATCAGCATTTGAGATGGTGCTGAGGAGATATTGTGCTCTTCCTCTTGCTCCCATGGAAGGAGGGAAGATCATGTCTCATCTGTGCCTCAAGTGCCTGGTTCTGAGGGACTTGGGAGGACCAGGTGACAAGGGGCTTCCTGGGGGTGATGCGCACATGTCCTTTTCAGCTGTATCTTCACTGTCTGCTATGGTGACAGTGTAGA
The DNA here is from genome assembly GCF_000260255.1 of Octodon degus. Classification (NCBI taxonomy): domain Eukaryota; kingdom Metazoa; phylum Chordata; class Mammalia; order Rodentia; family Octodontidae; genus Octodon; species Octodon degus. The sequence continues at coordinate 3,908,232 of NW_004524771.1, read as the reverse complement.
GTAAGAACCCTATAAGTACTGTACTGCACAGAGTGCCAATCTGTTGAATGGACTCAGTTGTTTACTGAAAGACTTACAGGATGCTGAGTGTGAGTTCTGGAACCCCAGATTGGAAGCATGTTGATCAGACCACCACAGCTACATCTTAAATATATCTCAGAGCTTCATGATGGAAAGAATTAGATATTTAAGAAGAGGAGACATGGGCTTGGTGGGATAGTCAGGCTTCCTTTAGGTACCCAGTTTTTAGGGGAAGCGAAACTCATTGAGAAAATTCCCTGCTGTCTTCTGCATCTCCAGCCTTTGGCTTCTTTTTTTCTCCTCCAGCAGCTTCCTTTGTCCTGTAACAGAGTTGATCAGCATAGGGATGAGCCAGAAAGATGAGGCTGGGGAGATATGCTCCTTATGTGGCCCTTGCTTACTCACATGAAGTTTTCCTTCTTGATTACACACTAACTTATGTGGCATAGCTATTCTATTTTTCTGTGGATAATCTTGTTCTTCATCATCCCAGGTGTGAGCATCAATTGCAGACATACATGAGGCAGTGCCTATGCTTAGGAAGCTAAATGGTCCCCAATAAGGCAGACATGTAGTGTGGTCTTAGGTGAAGTAGGCCTGGCCATGTATTGTCAGGAGGCAGATTGACATGCCAAGGTAGCAATATGGAGCCAAGGCTTCCATGTCATTGTGCAGAGGTTGACTCCTAGCCATAGCTTTCTCCCTCTTTCTTTGGGACTATAGTGATGATGGTCAGAATTTCTTTTGCAAACTCCATCCTTATTGAAGATCTAGACACCAGAAGAGGTAGATATGTTCTTACCAAGGATTTTGAGGATAAAATACTAGCCATATCCAAGACAGATCTAAGACTTTCTTTCTTGCTTCTTACAAATGAATTTCTTTACTTTACAGTCATCTCTAGAGATTTTTCCATTCAACAGAATAACAGTTGGCTTCAAGAAAAATATAGCAAGGCATAGTGCACACACCTGCAATCCCAGCACTTGGGATGCTGAAGCAGGAGTGTCACTGTAAGTTCCAGGCCAGCGTGGGCTAAATAGTGAGTTGAGGCCAGCTTTGACTCTATGTGAGACTCTGCCTCAGAAACAAAATGAAACAACAGCAATGAAACGAGTAACAACAAAAAAGAAAAAAATGTAACATGAAAAATGTAGTATTTGGACTTTGATCCTGCATCTCTTTACTGTTGCCATCTGCAGCTTGGTGACTTAGAGGACATATGCTATTAATTTTAGAATGAATTCAGGTTTGTTACTTTGGGCTATGTGTCCCTGGGCAGCCACCCAGTCTCTCTAAGCCCAGTTTCTCCATTGGTGAAATACATCCAGTAAAACCTAGTAGAGGGTTGCTTTAGGGGTTAAACACACAGTATCCAGGTCAGAGCTTGGAGCAGGTCAGTGTCATCATGCCTCCTTTTTCTTCCCTCTGTTTTGATTTCCCACCACTGCCAGCTGTCTTGGTGGGATGGGAATCCAAGTGCTCTGCCTTTTTATTGGATCACAAATGGGGATTTGACCAGAGCTGGGGCAGTGGGACTCTTAACTCCTGAGTTGTGCAGGAAATCAACAAATGGAAAGCCATTTGTTCAATAGCAAGCAGACCAGTTGTAGTTGATCTCATAAGACTCTTCCAAGGTGATTAAGGCCTAGTTCTTTTTCTAAACCAGATTCCTCTGTTTCTCATTGTTATAATAAATTCTCTTTTAGCTTAGATTAGAATCTGTTTCTGTTCCTTACCACCAAACTATCCCAATTTATAAGCTTTTTATAGATAAAAGATTAATAGATGCTGTTTCTCACCATTTTCTCTTCCATTCATTGAATACCAGAGTTGAGCTACTTCATGCTGCTTCTGACTGTCCCAAATCTTGCTTTCTTAAGTCCATACCGCAGCTGTTGGCGCCTTCTGTGTGCCTTGTACCCAGCACTATCAGTTCACCCTTTGCAAACAGAGCTTTACTTCCTTCCATATGGCTAGGCTCAGCTAGCTGTTGACTGATTTTTCAAATTATAGGATACTTATCATTTACTGCATGAGAGTAGTTAAGTCCCTGAATTTTTGCTCATGGGTGAAATAAATTGTATATTAATGACATTTATTCTCATTTAAATTATAGTTACTATTAATAGAAAAGCTTAAATATCAAGCTGATAAGAAAATACATCCATAATCACATGCTGTAGATAACTGTGGATGTGAGAACAATTTTAGTAAATGCAAGGGTTCGTGAAGCAGCTGGGACCTCAGGCCCAGTGGTCCCACCAGTGCTTGCTTCCCAAATTGGCACCCACTTTTGATGTATCTGGGAGTGATTTTCTGCAAGCAAAACATGGGCTTTTTTTTTTTTTTTCCCACTACTAGGAGTTGAACTCAGGACCTTGCACTTGCCAGGCAAGCACTTATTCTACTGAGCCATCTCCCCAGCCCAGAACATGGGCTTTTAAACAAAATACTGGAATTCATGTAAGGACTTGAGAGGAAGAACTCAATTAAAATCTATCGTAAACTTATGCTCAAAAGAAGAGCATGATATAAAATTCTGTTTGTTTCATTTTAAAATTGTATGATACTGAGTAAATTAAGACTAGACTGTCACCTTATGTAAGAGGGAAATAGATTTGTTCCCCAAGCAAAACTGAGTGTTTAATACTTGTCTGTGTTTGATTGAAAAGTGGTAAAGAGTTCACTTGTAGCAGGAGAGGTGTATTTCTCACTAGTGTGCATGATTAAGAGGGACAAACCTTTTAGGAATTCTTAAAATCTTTTCTTATGGAAAAGTTGACGTATATAAAAAAAAGAATAATATAGTATTCCTGTATCCTATTACTCAGCTTCAGCTGTTAGAAATTCTTGGCCAGTTTTCCTCTTTAATTTGTCCAACTCCCTATTCTGTTGTGGGGTTTTGAATAAAGTTCCAGATTCTAGATGATTACATTTCCAAGTACTTAAGAATCTATTTTAGAAAGGGGGGATTCAAATAGAAAATGAATGGTCACAATAACAATAATATGTATTAAAGAGTCTCATAACAGATCTGTGCTACATCCATCCAGTGAATCTCAGATTGGACTGCCGGAGAGAGGGACTTCTTTGAACAGAGGGCGTTTTGGGCTGGGGTCCCTTGCAAATGTTCCTTTTCCCCAGGTTCCTAAGAAATGAACCTCAGCCTCTAATTCATACAGAATGGCCACACCGTGGGCTTTTCTGCCTCTTGGATCTGCACTTTGCTTAGTTGTTTCTGTTGACTCCAGTTAATGACACAGGCAGTGTCAGAAGCCCAGCTGCACTGGCCCTTGGACACTGAGGGATTGGAGATAAGGAGGGCTGGCCACAGCCTGCAGGGTTTTATCTGAGTGTGGGTTTCCCTGCTTCCAGGTTGTGAGTGACTAGGTCCCTGATGAAGGTCTTTCAAAAGCAGAAGAGACAGCTGTGTCCTACAGGCAAGTCCAAGAGTGTTCATTAAAAATATTTTTAGGTTTTTTGTTTTGTTTTGTTTTTAGACTACTACTTCAATAATTTTATAGATGAACCAAAAGTGTTTTTATGTAAAACTTAACAGAAGCGTATTCAGAGTCTCTTGGACCCATCACCTGACTTAACAGTTATTAGCCCAGGGCCAGTCTTGCTTCATCCTTGTCATTATATTTCCTCAACCTCAAATAGTGTTTTTTTTCCCATAATTTTATTAATAAATAACAGTGAGACAGTTTCACATCAAATTGGTGGGACAGTTTCAATAATTAACACATTGCATACATTCTTCCTAGTGGTTAATTGCTGTACAAGATGTGGACATGATATCCTATTTACAAACACCATTAGAACAAATCACTCTACTCATTAAGAGAATGTAACTATATATCTATCCTAACCACTTTGAATACACAGATACAAAATGGACATTCATCTGTATATGTTTTTTTGTTATGTTCCATTATTTGAGTATTATAGGTATGTAAACTCAGCAAAATATTTTAAAAGAGTCCAGTAGCCCAAAATAGTATTGGGTCTTCCGCTTGACTGGCAGTGTCAGAAATTGTTGGCAAGAGTACCCTACAGCTCAACATAACACCATGGCTTTACTTCTTATATTTCGTTTTTATACTTTTCTACTGGATGGTTAAGACCAAGGTAAAGCAGGACCTATGCAACAAGAGTTGTAGCTTTTGGGTCTTATAAGGCCAGTGAAATCCCCTCAGGATTTATCCTCAAATAGTGTTTTAAAGGAAATCCTGAGTATTGTGAAATACACTGTTAATAAACATAAATGCTCCTTAAGAAAAGGAAAAAAGCTTTATAATATCACTATAATACCTAAAAATTAATAATAATTCCTTGATATCGAATGTCTGCTGTGTGTTTAAATTTCCATTTCAGATACTTAGGGGTCTACAGGGTGTTCAGGGTCTCACTACTAGATCAGACTCCTAGTGATTCTTCTGTTTACAGCCTCCCAAGTTCTGGGATTACAGGCTTGTGTCACCACACCTGGTCTCAATTGCTGTCTCAATGCGCCCTGGGGGTGGGGTCGGCACAGCAGGCCTGGGGATTGAACCCCTGACCCCTGTGCCTAATCCACAGAGCTACTTGGTCAGCTTTGACTAATTTATTAGTTGAAGAAACTGGTTATTAATCCTACAGAACTACTTTAGTTAGTGCTCTCTGAGGGCCTGTCATGTGCTTGGTACCCTGTAACCTGTCAGGCTTTTGGTGGCATTTATTTATTTAAAGCAAGCAAAAATATTGATGACAGTGATGGTAATAGCAGTTAGCATAAGTTGAGGGGTCATTCTATTGGTAAACACTATTAAATACATCACATGAATTGTTTAATTTGATGATTATGGCTTCTTTACAGGTAAGGAAACTGAGACTTGAAGGTTGTAAGTGACCTGCACATGATATGGGCCTGCTAGCATGTTACAACCCGGATTTGCCCTCAGCTGACTGATTTCAGAGTCGGTGCTCTGTCTACTACCCTCTGGCTTTTTTGTTCCTGGCTAGAAATAGGAGTTGGATCTTCCTTGTCACCTAGCTTTAATTGTGAACAACTCTGAGTCAGGATGGTGAAACCAGTGATAAGTGTGGCACCTCTTTGCTTGTGAAGCCCAAAGAAATGATTGAAGGGACCAAGAGGAAGAATAGAAGCCAGTTGTTGCTGTCAGACCCTGGGCATCTGCTGTGACTTCAAGCCCATACTGATGTCTCTCGTGCTCATCAGGCCCAGTCTGTTGCTGTGTGCCAAGGTGATCTGGGCAGTGTGGCTTACTTTTGGCAGTGCTTCTTATCAGCTGTTATGGTTTGTATCTAGGTGTCTGCACAAAGCCTCATGCAGCCATTGGGGTGGCTTCTAGAGTTTGTGATTAATTCATGATCCAAGGCTGGGATTATGAGTGTGAGTGCTACGCCCACCCTGGGGCAGATAGCCTGAAGGCAATAAAAGGAAAGGAGAAAGGCTTGCCTCTGCCACTGCTGCCACTGCTCCTCCCTTTGGCCTTTGCTCTTGGCTGTTTTCTACTGCCATGTATTCTGCCTTAGAGCCAGTCGAGTTTAGTCTGCAATCTCCACTAACTAATAAACCTTTCCCTCCTTAATTTTTGGTGTCAGGTATTTTGTCCCTGCAATGAGAGAAAAGTAACCGAGACACCAATTTTTTTTTTTTTTTCCATCAGCCCTGGCCTTCCTGTCACTAATAGTGTTTGGGCTGAGCATACTTAACTATGGGTAACAGCCTCTCTGCAGGTGTGCCCCTGTGCCAAGAGCTTTTATTCTTGTCTGTCTTTTGGGTTCTATTTTCTGGTAGAGCTTTGGCATGCCAATTGCTGTGTCATGGTGGAGTCACCACCCTCAGTAGATACTGGTATCATGGCCTTGCTGTTTGCTCAGTTGGGTTCATCTGGTATGTTCTCTGTTGCCTCATTTCTGTTGAGGCCTCTTTTCTGTTGATGTTCTGTTCTATAACTCTGGAGTGCTTGAGAATGAACAGATGAACTCCCATAGAGAAACCTGTGGAAAAATGATCCAATACTCCTTTTTGGACAACAGATAAAAATACATGTAATTATAGTGGCTGTTATTCAGCTTTTCAGACCCATACTATTTTGGGCCTGTTTTATATTTGCTTTCTTCCTTGAGGTGGGAAGTGCTTCTTGAAGATTCTTCTGGGCCCCCAACAGGAGACATCTGGTGATGATAGAAGGGTTCAGGAGGTACCATCTTGTTGGGATTGGATATGCCTGGTGAAGGGATGGGGTTGTTCCAAATGCTAAATGTGTTGAGCCTGATAGTAAAACCAAGAGCTTGTTACTCACTGTGTGGGGTTGTGGAAACTGGGGAGGGGGCATGGGTCCACTGAACTCTAGCTTGTGGGCAGAGCAATGAAGAACTATCCTGGACAGTCTTTTTGAGCTGTATTTTTGCTTAACACTGTCCAGTAGCTCATGTTTGCCTTTAGAATCATGGGAAGGTAAGTAACATGCATCCAATACTATAACACCCTCCATTCTGTGGCTCTTGTCTCCTTCTTCAGCCATGTTTCTCATCTTGCTTGAACTTGTTTCAGCTTCCCAACTACAAACTTTTACACAGATAGTTCCTTCCCCTCCCCATTTTACCTGGCTGGGCTCTTCTCACCTTTCAGATCTTATCGTGGGAGCCTCTGCTCTTCTGCACTGCTGAAGACTAAGTCTAGTTACCTCTTAGGTATCTTATTGCATCCTGTGTCTCTTCTCTTGGTCCTGATGATGTACTATTTTGTTTTTGCTTTTCTTGTCTTTGTTCTTGTTTCATTCTTTCCCCACATCCTCTCCTGTGCTGTAAATTCTATAGTGATGGCTATTAGGTTGTCCTGTTGACTGTTGTAGCCCCAGTGTCCAGCATGATTCCTGGCATCTGGTTAGTATGTGTATCATTTGGTGGTCTTTTTGTTGCATGTAGCAGAAAACTAGGCTCCAACTAGGTGTGGCAGAGATTGTATGATACTTATTTTATCAAGCCTCATCCCACATTTCTCTTCCTAAACACGTAGAACAGGTGCATTTCCTAGTGTCCTTTATGTATAGTTTAAGACTAGCTTTGGTTAATGGTCTATAAATTAAAGTGATGAGAATCATCCCAGGCTGAAGGATACAAGAGCTAGGATAGGTTTTCTTGCTTCTTGGTTTTCCTGCCATTTGACCCTGGAAGCCATGGGTTCTCTGTGGCTTAGCTACAAGATGACATTAGCCTGGATCCTTGAGTCCCTGCTTGGAATGGACTATCCTTTTCATGTCACTGAATCCACTAAAGAATTTGTAAGAGCAGGAATGGATCTTTGTTTGTCTAGCTACAGAAATACTAGGATGCCTGTTACTACTGCCTAACAGTGCTTGTCCTAATTATCTCTAAAAAGGATATCTCTTTGCCTAAGAAAAAGTCTGGCTTTATGGGCCCGCTGAGCATTAGGACATGAGTTATATCACCTGTTTACCTTAGCTACTGCCTCTACTATTTTAGGATTGATATCCCTCTTGGTAGGTTTTCCCTTATACTCATAGATTGCTGTGATCAGCCTTGGACAGTTTTTCTCTGAGGTACACATTCAGAGGAGAAAGCAAGAGTTCATTTCCAGAGCTTGCAGAGATTCTCCTTTTGGTTTTCAGCTGATTAGGTGATCTACCTTGTGTGCTCATGAAGAGCCCATGTAGCATGGGAAATTGAGTTTAGGGAGGAGGGAGATAACCCTGGGGTAAGTGGATACCAGGAGGAAGACAACCCTTGTTCACTTTAGGGCTCAGTAAATGAATGAAGGAAGGAGTGCCAAACGAGTAGACTTACCTTGCCTTATGGGGCCCATATACTACTGGGGAATTAGATTCATATAAAGTAATTTGTAACAGCAAGTGGTCAGTGAACCTATTAATAACATCTGAGCCCCATTAGTGGAGGGGAAGGGTTTGGAGTCTCAGAGAAGACAATGTAGGGATGCTTGTTTCTAAGGCAAACTTTGAAAGCAGAAGACTTTGCCTATGACACAGGGTAGGAAAGGGCAGTCCAGGATGCAGGAGCAGCATGTGCAAAGGTGTTGACCAGTTGGGTTTGTCTTGAAACAGAGGACTGATAGGCTATGGAGAGAGAAAGAGGTATAGTACCTTCAATTTCTTGCTAGTGTGGCCTGCCATTGAGCAAGTCTTTGAGGTTTCAGAAGTTTTCTTTTTCTGTTCTCAGCTATTTGATGGAAATTCCCTTCTAAATCCCAGGTAGGAATGTCTGACTTATTTAAGATTTAGTTTTAAGATGTTCTGCTTGTTGGTCCTAAAGGGCAATGCCAGAAGACTTTTCAGCTTGAACAGTTTGTGGCTGATAGAGCAGTGTTGCCTAAGGGTATGTTGTTTTAGAGATATCACCTTGAGATGTCATCTTCAGACTTAAGACTTTGCTTCTGATAGCATGATACTCTTGTTTGTTTTATTTGAGGGACCTGAAACCTTCTGTCACTTGCCTGGGTTCTTTCTCCATGAGGATGACACAAAGTCCAGAGGCCTTGGTGTTAAGCCTGCAAAGACAAAAGGTTCAGCTCACCTGTCTCAGCTTGTTTATAAGAGCTTTTGCTGATGTTAACCTGAGCAGTTGCATGTGAAATAAGTAGGTACTTTCACCAGACAGTTTTATTCACCTAAAAATTAAGGAATAAATGAATTATTGAATTACAATAATTCAATAATTATTGCTTTTAACTGTCTTCCAGCTGAAGACCTTTCTAAAACTTAAAAACAGATTCAAAAGGTAGTGTATGCCTATAATTCCAAGTATTTAGGAGTAAGAGGCAGAAGGATTGTAAGTTTGAGGGCATCCTGGGAAACTTAACAAGACCTTGCCTTAAGATTTTTTAAAAAGAAATGGTTGGAATGTAGTTCAACACTATAACAATTCTCTAGCATGTGTCAGACCCTTGCTTCATTCCCCAGTACTAAGGGGCTGAGAGTGGAATAAGAAAGAGAGAGATGGAGAAACAGAGAGATAGAGAGACTTGAAATTATATTCAGAACAATCTTAATGGGGCCAGGGAGATGGCTCAGTAGAATAAGCGCTTCCCTGGCAAGTGCAAGTGCCTGAGTTCAATCCCAGGTTCCGCCAAAAAAAAAAAAAAAAGAACAACCTTGAGGTTTTTTAACTTCTTTCATTTCATCAATCAAGTGAATTAAGAAGCTCTATAGAAAAAATGAATTGGTTATTTTTATTTAATACACTTTGGGGCATGTTTGAGTGAATTAAAATAAAAGCAGAAAAAGCACTTGTTATTCTCTTATATGGGAAGCTGCAGGTATCTTTCTCAGTGATTACTGAGATTCTTGTCACCTATGCTAGCTTAAATTTAGTGCTTATAATTTTCTAGGCACATTTCTGAGCACTTTCTTTATATAATTTGATCCTTACAATAACTTTGTGGATATTATTCTTCTCCTGATGTTATAGAGGAGGAAATTGAGGCGTGGTGAACCTACTGATTTTTTTACTTATTTTAAATTTATGTATTTGGTACAGGGTCTCACTACACAGCTCAGACTCATAGTAATCCTCCTGTTTTCAGCCTTTCCAGTGCTGGGATTACAGGCATGCACCACTACACCTGGTCTTGGTGGCCAGCTCAGTGCACCTGGGGGCAGGGCTGGGGCTGGTGTGGCATAAGGTGCTGGGATTGAACCCTGTTCCCTATGCTTGCCTAAGTAGATGCTTAGTCTGCCGAGCTATCTCACCAGCCCTTGGGAACCTACTGATTTTTAAGGTAACATTAAGAAATAAAAGTAGAGCTGGCAAACGCAAGGTCTTGAGTTCCATCTCGAGTACAAACAAAAAGAATTGATAGTAGGGCTAAAGATCAAATTCTAGACCTGCAGCTCATAACCCCTGTCTGTTGATGGAAACAAATATGAATCCAAACTACAGGAGATAGTGCTCTGTCCCCACATTGATTAGATTGGAAGAACCAGGTCAGGGCTCTGAGTGTGCCTGAGCCCTGTCACTTCAGCTCCATGAACCTCAGGATCCCCATTTGTAGCCTGGGAATAATCATTTGCAATGTGTGGCATTTATAGATCAGATGCAGTTCATTTGTATTGCTTCCTGCGCCTCCTTCACTTTGTGTGTGTGTGTGTGTGTGTGTGCGCGCGCTATGGATAGAACTTCTTTCATCTCACTTACTTGCAGACACAGAGAGTGCTACCCCTCAGTTGCTCAGTCCTGGGCCCTGTCATGTACAGAGTATCCCCAAGTGTACTGTTCTCTTAACCCTTGCTTATGTGGTGGACTGAGCATGACTTGGTGGCTCTCTTAGGAGAATGAGTCATTCTTGGCTTCTGAAGCCAGGAAGGTCCACAATTGCTCCCACTACCACTGAGATGAAATGTTTAAATTTTATTACAATACTTTATTACATAAAAGATACGTGACCATTAATCCCCCTGAAAACATTCACCCTCACTTGGAACACATTTAACCCATCCCTCTTGCCACTTACTGAAGCAGTTCTGGAGGTTTTCTTTCCTGAGTGTCTGCAGTTGCACTGTTGTGGCTGCTTTACTATTCTGAATTGATTTAAAATGTTGACCTTGAATGGTCATTTTGACTTTAGGGGGAGCCAGAAGATGCACAGTGCCGGGCACAGTGAATAAGGTAGATGAGGACATACCATAATGTTTTTATGAACCTACCTTTCTGCTGGGTAGCACTTATCAGCAGCATTCACTGAAGGTTTTTTTTTTTTTTTGTTTTTTTTGTTTTTTGTTTTTTGTTTTTTAATTACATCTCATAGACATTTAGGAAAGAGGACTTCTGGAACTGCTTTGAAAAGTGGCAAGGATGATGGAATAAGTGAGTTTGAAACAAGGGGAAGTATTTTGAGAGAGATTGATGGCAGTGTGCCTTTTACTGTAATAAATTTTTTAAAAATGTATTTGGTGCAGGTTCTCACTACACAGCTTGGACTCCTAGTGATCTTCCTGCCTTCAGCCTCCCCGGAGCTGGGATTACAGGCATGTGCCACCACGCCCAGACTCAGTGGCCGGCTCAGCATGCCCCGATCCCTGCACTTGCCTAAGCAGGTTGCCTAGTCTGCTGAGCTATCTCACCAACCCTTGTCATAAATTTTTAAATATAAAGATTTATCATATCATTTTATTGCCTGTTGTATGTCAGCAGAAAGCACCATCCTTTGTCCTTAATGACTGGTCTTGGTTTTTTGTTCTTACCCTTCACTTAGGGATCAAGACTATTGTGGCTCAGATATGCCCCTAAGGCCTGATGCACTCATAGTTGTGGCTTTTGGGAGATAACTGGATCATGGTGTATGATGCTGAATTGGTCTTCTGTCTTTTGTTTTTGTTTGATGGAATCAGGGATTGAACTCAGGCCCTTGTGCTTGCCAGGGAAGCACTTATTCCACTGAGCCATTGCTCCGGCTCTGAATGGGTCTTCTGAAGGGTTTAAAACTGATTGTGATACTGGGAAGTGAGGCCTGGTGGGAAAAAGCAGGTCCCTAGGTGTGGCCTGAAAGTGTATTATATATTCTGCTTCCTGCCTGCCACTGCCCTGCTCCTCCATGCCACCCTGCCTTGCAGCTAGCAAATTATGAATTTACAACCCTACAAGCTGTGAGCTGAAATAAGTCTTTTTCCTTTTAAGTTGTGGGTATTGGGGATTGTGACTCAGCAACAAGAAAATAACTAATACATGGACATAGTTCCTCTCTAGGTAGATTCACCCTTTCCATTACAGCCTATACCTGCCTTTGTCCATTCCCAGGCTAATTCTCTACTTCCCTACTCACTTGTCGAGTGGCTAAAGACAGCCTGCTTCAAGAACTGTTCTGCATGTTGCTGCGCCTTTGAGTCCAGGCCTCATACAGTCAGAGCTCCAGGGAGAAGACAGCTTTCCTTTCCACATTGTTGGTTACCTTCTTCTTGACTCAGGAATGCACTTTCAAGGATGATGTGTAGTGTGGTCACTGCTTTCCTCAGTACCCACTATTATGGTGTCCATATTTTTCAGGTTTATCACCAGTCTTATTTGGAGAGTCTACCAGAATTCCTAAACATTCCTCCCCTTCCTCCTAACCCAGGAACTTAGGCTTGACATGTTGCCCATAACTTTCTTAGTTTTGTTTTTCAGAAAACAACTCTTTCACAACTTCCTTTGTGGCTAATTTTTTTCCCGACAGCATCCTGCTTTTTCTGCAGCTTCCGTTGACGAAGGTAAATTTTACCTCTCAAGCCGGTGAAGCTGAGAGCTGAATATACCCTGTCTCCTCAGGCTTCCTTGGCATGACTCACAGGTTCCATTTTCAGTACGGAAAGCTCAGCCTGCCAGGGCAAACTGTCAGCCGCTTTTTTATGGTGACAAGTGCTTTTTAAAAGTTTCTTTTCCCCTTCGAGGAACCTTTAAAATGCCCAAATCTGCTTACTTCCTTGGGTCATGCAGGCAACTCTATGCCCTGCTTTGGAAAAAGAATGATACTCATTTAGCAAAGATTGAAATTGGTTGCTGTTGATTTCTCTCCCACAGCTTGCAGATGGTTACAAAAAATTGACTTTTGAAATAGCGAAGGGAGAGCAGCTTTACAAAAACTTGAAAACTTTATTTGAGTGGAGATCAAGGCCTGTGCACCCATGCCTTCTTTCCCAAGCACCTAGGATGAGCATTTCCAAAAACAAGTCTTGAGTCTCAGTTCTCCTCTGAATCATTGTATTCTGTAGGAATGACGCAACTCCTAGTATGTAACATGTGGAATTATTTTCCCTTTGTGAAGAAAACTGGATTTAAATGGCAAAATATTCTTTTCTTGTCTTCTTGAAAAACCTTTTGTACCTAAAAGCTTTTAAAATTATTGGGAAGTCCCCTCCCTTTGCTCAGGCTCAGGAGGAGGTCTCAGTTTCTCAATAAATAACCTAACAATTACCTTCTGGTGTTTGAGGTTGAATGGCTTTCATGGTGTATATTTTAAAGTAAAGTGGTGGTCAATTTTGATGAAAAGTGATAAGATTGAGTGGATTACATCAGCTTTCAGCAGTTAAGGTGCCATTTTTCACCTGAAGCTTTCTGAGAGTAGCCCTTATGTATTTGAGAAAAGAGATGTAAATTTTGAATAATTTTTTGATACACCGAATTATAGCTATTTTGTTTCATCAAGCACTCCATAGTTTCTTGATCATTTCTAGGTGAGCAATTGCTTCTTTCTGGGACTCTCACCCCCAACTCTCCCTGACTCTCTCTCTCTCTTTCTTTTTTCCATAATTTTATTGAGAAACAAATAGCAATGAGACAGTTTCAAACCAAATTGGTAGAACAGAGTCAATAATTAACACATTGCATACATTCTTCCTACTGGTTAATTGCTGTACAAGATGCGGACATGATGTCCTATTTACAAACACTATTAGAACAAATCCCTCCATTCATTAAGAGAATGTAACTATTAAGAGAATGTAACTATTAAGAGAATGTAACCATTTTGAATACACAGATACAAAATGGGTATTCATCTGTATCCCCTTTTTTTGTTAAGTTCTGTTATTTGAATATTATGGGTGTGTTAACTCAGCAAAATATTCTAAAAGAGTTCAGTAGTCCATAATAGTATTGGGTCTTCTGCTTCACTGGCAATGTCAGAAATTGTTGACCTGAGTCCCCTATAGCTCAACATAACAGCATGGCTTTACTTCTTATACTTCGTTTTTATACTTTTCTATTGGATGGTTAAGACCAAGGTAAAGCAGGACCTATACAACAAGAGTTGTAGCTTTTGGGTCTGATAAAGTTAGTAAAATCCCCTCAGGATTTATCCTGAGATCCTGTACCTCAGATTGTAGAACCTTTGTCAGTGTCAACCATACGGATGAGTCACGGCCATTGCTTGTCCAATGTGCTCTCTGTGAAAGCCTGAGAGAATGTTTTCTCTTCATGTGACTCTCCTTAGGCACACTCTACATCATCGATCACTTTCCTCTTTGGCCCCATAATCTCCTTGATCAGAAATTTTGGGACACTACTGAGTTACGTGACTTTACAGTACAAGATATCTTACGTCCTGAGTCTTAATTGACCTTGGAAGGCTAGAGCCAAAATGTTGGCTTTCCTTGCGGCCCTCCTTTTTCTCTAATTTTGGTCTGCCAACCTAGGTTGTTAACCCTCCAGAAGAGAAATTTATTGTTATTACCATACAACCTAGGCTGTTAAGCTTAACCTCACTATCTGTCTGAATATCAAACATCTTAGGCATAACATGGAACAGGTATTTTTCATCAAGTATTGATATGTTGAACTTTAAGTCCCTACAGAATATGATGAAAAAACATTTAAAAATTAGAATGTATTTTAAAAATAAGCATAAAGAATTACATACTTATGTTTACACATAAGTCCAAAAATCTAACCATATACAACCTTGAAGCAGGACAGTCCCACAACATTCCTTTTCCTGTCTCTTGCCTTTATTCACTGCCCTCTTCTTTTTGAACAAACATCTACCCAAGAGACAGCACAGCAGCAACTGGCATGTCATGACAAGCAGCCCATATTCAGAAGACCAGAATGACAGTCTCTCTCTTTATATCTCTGACTCTTAGTAGGTATTGAATTTACCACTGAGCTACTTCCCCAACCAAACTTTTTTCTATAACAGACAGAATCTTTAGTTCTTGCAGGCCTTATGGACTTCGTTGCAGCTGTTCACCTCTACTGTGGTAGCACCCTAAATACAAGTAGGTATGGGTCTGTGCCCATAAAGCTTTATCAGAACAGGCAGGGATCATTTTTGGTGTACAGGTTGTAGCATGTCACTGTCTAATATAGATAGTGCTCCTGCTAAAGATAGTGATACTGGCTGTGTTCACCATGCAACAGGAGTCATTGCTGCTTTGAGTACCTGTCACGGACCAGGTAGTATACATATTTACTTCTCACAGATTCTTTAAGGGAGGATACATGTGATCATTGGCATTTAACAAAGAAACAAATTGAGGTTCAGCTTGCTTAAGTGGCTTGCTCTCTGCCAGAGTTCTCAGTGTTTGGACTGTTGACATTTTGGGCCAGGTTGCCCTTTTATGGGGGGGCAAGCATCTGTGGATGAGTCTCATGTGTGCAAGTAGATTTTACTTAGATTCTTTGACTTTAGACCCTTTCTAATTCTCATATAGTTGTCTTTCTCTCACCTAGCAGCTAAAAACAGAATATCAAGAGACAGTAGTAACACAAGAACAATAAACTATCAAGTAAAGTTCAGTATATATTTTAAGCATTGGGCTGTCTTTGAGTTCTAGGCATGTGTTTATCCAGCAACCTTCAGGACATCTCCATTCACTTGTTAAAATAGATTTTTCTCAAGCTTGATCTTACTGACATTTTGGATAAGATAGTTCTTTCCTGTGGGAGACTGTGCTGTCCATTGTCAGATGTTCAGTAGCATCTGCCCACTGGCCTTTACCTACTAAAAGCCAGTGACATCCCTTTTTTCCAGTTGAAATCTTCCAAAAAGATTTCTAAACTTTGTCTGCTATCACTTGGTGGCAGAAATGACCTTATTGAGAACTACTGGTCTAAAGACATTTCTAACTAAACAAAACCACTGCAGAATTCTGGACTTGTCCTCCAGACTTGACCCATGGTTTCCTCCATCCTTGTAAATAGTATTTTCTTCCCCTCAGCCATGTACTTATGTTAAAAAAAAAAGGGTGAGTCATTTTTCCTGCCTTTTTTCCCCTCACCATATCTGGCCACTCAGTGAGTTATATTGACTCCTTTGTGAATATTTATAAAGCCAACCACATTTTATGAGTTTAACCTAGCACCTTCTTTTGCCTGGAATACTACCAGAAGACTCTGATGTGGTCTCCCACGCTCTCATGGCGACCTCCCTCTCCCTCCTTACCTGTCAGCACATGCCTGCTTATTCTACTTGCAAGCCTTCTTGTCTTGTTCCAAGAAAAGCTAAATTCATTCTCTCCTCAGAGCCTATGCATTTCCTATATTCCTTTTGCCCCCATTTTTTGCATGGCTCACTTCATGTCTTTCAGGCCTCCATTTCACCCCCTCAGTAAGATCTTCCCTGATAGTCCAGTCTGATTAGGGAGCACTCTTTGGGTGATTAATCCATCACTTTACCGTGTTTTACTTTCTTAATTGAAATATCATGATCTCTAATCAGCTAGTTTATGACATTATTTGTTTCTTTATTGCTTATCTTCTCTCTAGAAGGTAAGGGTGGTGATTATCTCCCTTGCCTGCTGAATCCTGAGCTCAGGGAATGTACTCTGCATATGGCAGGTATTAAATTTTTGTCTGTGGCATGAATATTCTAGTGTTTCTCCAGGAGGATGGCTGTATAATGTGACCTTGCTCCATGAACAGAGAAAGATTTTCATCTTTCTCAGAATTGAAGCTCTTTCATTTTTATTGTCCTGAGTATACTTGATACTTAAAGCTATCACTTTTCTTCTTATCTAACTTTGCTGCTGCTATTCATCATCCTTTGTACCATGCTTAAAGGATTTTTATCTCAGGGTAAATTTTGATCATATGAAGAGAGATAATCTGCTTAGAACCTTGTTCTGTCTTAGTACATGTTGTAGGAAATTATGTAGTATGCATTATACTTTCACTGTTGGAATCTAGGTGTATGCTATCTAATGATCCTAGAAGGGATGGATGGAGGTGGGAGTCTAAAGAGAAAAGGATGTGGGTGAGAAAACTTTTTCTAAAAAGGGCCAGATCCTGGATAGCATAGACTATAAGACTGTATGTCAAACCCTAACTTCAGCCAAGTAGTGCCAAAGCAGTCGAAGGTAAAGCAGGAGATTTGATTGTGCCCCAGAAAGGCTTTATTTATGCATCTGATGCCCAAAATATAAAATAAATTTCTGTAGTTAAAAGAAGAAAACCTCTATATATTTTTTTGTACAGATGCTATAATTTTCTATTTATTGTTATTGATTGTGTTATTTGCTGTCTTAGTCTGTTTGGATAGTTAGGCTGTTATAATTTGGTAGTTTAGAAACAAGAGAAATTTGTGTCTCTGGGTTTTAGAGGTTGGAAAATCCATGATCAAGGCAGATGCAGGCCTACTTTGAGATTTATAGAGGAGCTTTCTTGCTGTATCCTCCTGTTACAGGAGAGACAAGGTTTCTGTGGGGCCTCATTCATGAAGGCAGAGCCCTCATGGCCCATTCATCCCCAGAGCTCTCATTCTGCTCATGCTGTTGCGATTTCATACAAGTTTGGAGGGACACAGACTGTAACATCTCCTGTTCTGTCTCTTTGGGATCTGCCTGCTAGATAATGCCTTTTATATACAGTACATGTGTAATATCTTGGGGCCACGTTTTAAGATAGATGAGTGTTAAAAGATCTCGTTAGTACACATTTTCTGAAAACATTTCCAAGTCAAGAGAATTCTTTCTGGAATTTTGAGTAGCCTCTGGATTTATATCAGGTCAATTTTTTTTGACATCTAAAAGTTTTCAACAGCTGGTTTTCAAAAAGTGATATTCAAAAACACTAGCCTGAAGGTCATGTGGTCTGAATGTGTGAGACTCTTTTTGTCTTGGAATTCAGCAGATAATGAGCAGAAGAGGATGTGACTTTAGTTGTTTCACTGCCTAGAAAGTTCACCTGGGAACTGCCTATCTTTGTTGCAGTCAGTAGAGATATTTAGTGCATGAGTGTGTTCTGCTTGCACATATGAGAATAGTCCACACGTTTAAAAAAAATATTACTTTGTGTAAGATTAAAACCTAGATTTTAGCCTCCCTTAGACAAAGCTTTGCCTGTGTAATCAGTACAGACACATACAATGATACATCTTCACAGCACTGCTTATGATGGCAAGGCATTCATCACAACTCACATATCCAGCAGCAGGAGAGGAGAGGTAAAGATAAGGTGGTGTGGCGTAGCAGTCAGCCTGGCAATGAAAACGGAGAGGCGCAGCTATACATAGGAGGATCTCATGGCTGTTAGGTGGCTTGAAGGAGGCAAGTTATAATAGGAGCCATTTATATGAAAATCAGGGAGCTATAGACTAAGTTGGAAGTGGTTAAGGAAGTCACACTGTGATAAACTGTACAGAAAAGCAGAAGTGACAGACTTAAAAGTCAGAGTAATGTTAAGATGGGGGAGGACTACACTGGGGAGAGGGTCTCAAAGGTACCTGGACATTCTGTATCTGTGTGCATTGGGTATACCAGTTATGTTTTGTTACTCTTAATTTCTACATCTACAATGTATTATTTTTTATGTTTGAAATATTTTATAATTTTTATGAAAGTAGATTATCTAGAAATGTTGGGCATGCATTCATTCACAGTAGTTAGTTGGCTAGAGCCATCATAGCTGGGTTCTTCAGATGTACCCTGCCCCTTCCAGTTTTTCATACTCCTTAACTACTCATGGCCCCTCAGTGTTTCCGACTCAACTTGTCTCACCTGACTTCAGTGGCAGTCATCCCATCCTTGTGTGCTAAGGGATGTAAACCATCTGCCAGAAATCATTCTCATCTCATGTCTGTCT
>NW_004524771.1:3764204-3889574 GCF_000260255.1 Octodon degus | reverse complement strand
CTCTCTCTCTCTCTCTCTCTCTCTCTCTCTCTCTCTCTCTCTCTCTCTGTTGTTCACATTTCATGTACATGGGTAATTTCTATGCAACAGACTGTCTGAGGTGTAAATACAGGAGTCATTCTTTTGACTAAGTAGTCAAGTCTTTTGGGTGTTGAGCATGTTCCCAGTGGTTATATTTTCTTCTTTATCCTGGCTTCTATGAAACTCAGCAGAAATATGGGTTAACTTTAGCAAAAGTAGAAACCTTATGGGTTGTAGTTTTGGTTCCAGCCTTCTTGTTGCCTTCATCTATTTCCCTGCCTTTCTTGTCTCTTTATTTTCCATTTATTTTTTCTTACGTATTTGGGAGAGGGTCTCACTATGCAGCTTGGACTTATAGTGATTCTCCTGTTTTCAGCCTCCCCAGCACTGGGATTAAGGTGTGCAGCACCGAGCCTGGTTTTATTTCCCTTTAATTTAAAAATATTATTCCATTTTTTTTTGGGGGGGTGTCTGCTTTTGGGGAAAAGCGAGAATATAATCATCACTCATTGCCTAGTACAGTGGTAAGATATCCAGAATGCTTTGTTCACAGAGCTGCCTAGATCATCTGTTTCAGCCATGTGGGTTACTAATTTTCAAGAATAAAAATATAATTAAAATACACTTAACTAAAATGCAACTGAACATAATTTGATCTTCGATAATTTAGAAGGCAGTTACGGAACTCGCTATGTCTCAAGGCCATAATTATGAACATTAGTTATCATAGTGTGACACTATGAAAAAATGTGGTTAAATCAGCTTTCTGATTATTTGAGATCTGTGGGACTAGAATTTATGGCCTGTGCATGCAGTATACATATCAGTCTGTTGAGCCCCCACATGAGGAGCTCATATATTATTTCATAGCTGATGAGTATCATCAGGGAGCTGGATGGTTTATAATGGAAAGAGTTTAGGTCTCCAGACATTTACCAGTCAATGCCTACCATGTATAGAGAGCTGGGGAAATAAAAACAAGAACCAACAACTCTGCCTTTGCTTAAATGTGAAATAGACAAATGTAAATCAATATTTTTTTGAAAAGCAGTAAGTACCTTTAGTGAATGGTTTTCAATTCAGTTTGGAGGGAACTGTAAAGCACTCAGTGTCCCAGGAAATGTCCTGTCCACTGGGAAGGCAGCATATTGGTGGACTGGGGTGAAGAAAGATTCAAGAAGTTCTAAAACAGCCTAAATTGTTTAAGGGGCTTTTCTTTGTCTTCATTGTTATTCTTGTCCTGACAGATGTGGTGTTAGGGTGATGGAAGAGGGGGTGATAGTGATGGGATAGCAAAAGAGGAAGAAATGACAAAGGTGATTGTGGAAGGGTAATATAAGAGGAGTTGATACTGATGGGGTGATGGAAGAGGAAATAGCAAAGGTATGGTATAGAGGTGCTAGAGAAGGAGTTGGTAAAGGTGATGATAGAGTAGGAGGAGCTGATGGAGGTGGTGGTAATGGTGGCCATGATGCTGGTTTTAGCATGTATTTGCCAGTCACTCTTACAAGCACTTTGTGTATACTATGTCATTTAGTCCTCATGGTAACCTTATCAGGCATAGGTACCTTTTTATAATTCCCATTTTATAGATGAGGAAGCTGAGGCACAGAGAAACTACATTCTTCAAAAAATGAGACTGAAAGGGTAGCTCAGGCTTGAATTGGAAGTAGTCCTCTAATCTCCACCAAGCCTTTGCTGTGACTCCCATCTTTTTATTTTATTTTATTTTTTTTATTTTAGGTAAGGGTCTGCAGGGTGTTCAGGGTCTCACTACTGGATCAGACTGGTAGTGATTTGCCTGTTTACAGCCTCCCAAGAACTGGGATTACAAGTGCACACCACCCAATCTCAATTGCAGTCTCAGTATGCCCAGGGGGAATGGGGCCAGCGTGGCAGTCCTGGGGATTGAATGCCTATCCCCTGCACCTGCTTGCAGGCTGCAGGCATTTTAATCCACTGAGCTATTTTTTAAAAAAAATTTGACACCCATCTTTTGAGAGCCTTTTGTGACCACTATTTTTCAGCTACCTTGCCCCCTGTGATACAATCTTTACCTCTTTTCTGTGTTCTTTTACATTGCTTATCTTTCAAAATACCCATAGTTCACCTGTTCTAGCATCAAGTCCCCCTGTAATGGAAGCCCCACGAGTGCAGTTGTCATGGCTGCACATATCTGTGAAAGGCTGGTATTTGAATGCACATGCACTTGATGGGGTGGAGGCCAGCCAGAGAGCTCATGCTTCTCCTCTGATGTTATGTGCAGAATAGGTGCAGTGTTAAGAAAACTTTCCTTTGTGGTTTTGTTTTAAATTTGAAGATGTAAATTTAAAATATTGGCAACTAATTTTAATTAAAAAAATGCTCTGGGAGTCAAAACACATTTGACTGCTGAATGTGTGCTCCTCTCTGGGGATCTGGGAGAACCACTCCACAAGTTTAAGCAGAGGGGTGAGGAGATTAGAGTAGCATGCTGCAAAGATCAGTGTGGTATCAAGGCTGAAAGGGGGAGAGGCTGGCACATGAGTCTTGCCCCAGGTAACAGGGACACAGCAGCACATGCTGAAGGCCCCAAGACCTGATGCTGTATTTAGGATTAAGCATGGGATGTTTAGCAGACAGGACTTTTCTGACCCTGTTTTGCCATCTGTGGAAAGAGCAGCAGTGTGGAGGTAAGCGCTGTCAGTGCCTGAGGCAAAAGGGAAAATCAGTAATGTGGATCCTGCCTTTATTTAAACTTTTGATATTTTATTCATCATATTCTGGGAGACATTTTTGATTTTTCAAGTTATTGTAAGAAAATAACATCTTCCATGAGTACTGGGCTTTCCGTCACTCCTAGGTCTTGCACTTGATGCTAGCAT
This sequence comes from Octodon degus, assembly GCF_000260255.1. Classification (NCBI taxonomy): domain Eukaryota; kingdom Metazoa; phylum Chordata; class Mammalia; order Rodentia; family Octodontidae; genus Octodon; species Octodon degus. The sequence goes on along the minus strand of NW_004524771.1, from coordinate 3,886,689 downwards.
CTCACTTGCCTGGCTTCATCTTGACACCAGGGCCATTCCAGTCTCAGCACCTCTGACACAGTGCAGTGGCAGTTTGTATTTATATACTGCTCTGCCTTTGAATAGGAAAAAACCATGCTGCTACCTAGAATTTGCTCAAATCATTTGTCCATTTTTCTTTTTAGGTTAATTTATTATTTTATTAATAAAAGGGAACCACTTGTCCATTACATGTCAAGGTGGAACACGAACAAGCTTGTAACTTGTTCAAATTTAAAACACGCTTAAAATTTTTAGTTTCTTGAAATACCAGAATCTTTGACTAGAGAATTAAGATATTACATAGCCTTTGAAATCTTTATCTTGTTCTGGCCAAGATTGAGCAATGTCTCTGAATTCCTGTTCACCACGTTTACAACCACATCGCCTGCAGCAGAAATTGGAGGCAGCTTTCACAGTTTAAGGATGATTGCTCCAAGTTAGTCCACTGCTAGTGGCTGAACTCTTAGTGCAGTGATGTGGCCTTCAGGGAAAATGGTAACACTTCAGTATTGCTTTCTTTGCACTTTGTATTTTTATTTGTTTTGTTTTTGGCTTTTTGGTGGTGCTGGGAATTGTATCCAAGGCTTCAAGCATTCCTAACATGCTTTCTACCACTGGCCTATGTCCATTGCCTTGGGAATTGTTTTACAAAAGTTATTGGGGGTCCCTTGAGTAGGCAAGGATAGACATGATAGTTGAGCTGTTTTCTTGAACTGATCCTGAGCACCAGCTCTTCACTGGGCAGCATCTTTGTCTTAAAGGGGAGCATTGAAAATAACAGCACTTCATAAACCACCCAATCCCTGCATGAGGGAAGCAGTGTGGTGTTACAGAATTCAACACGCTATTGAGAGGGTCCCAGACTTGATCCCATTTCTTTTTCTTTAAGTAGTTCACAAACAGTATATTCTAGAAATGCATTTCAGAGGTGACCTCTATAAACTGTAATGGCTGTGGTAACACAAGGATATGGATTCAAATGCTAGCTGCATATCATCACAAGTATGAGCATTATCTATGTTACGTACCTGACAGATGGAGGGTGTGGGTAGGTAGTAGTGTTAAGGGGGTTAGTAAGCATTATGTCCTCTGGTATGACTCCAGTGTGCGTCTCTTGTCATTCAAGGGGGTGATATGAACATCATGAGGTGTGGGACTCTCAGCACACATACATTTCATGAATGTTGAATAGAGAACAGAAATATGATTATTCTTTTTTGTTGTTGTTGTTGTTTTGGCAGAATCAGGGATTGAACTCAGACCTTTCCGCTTGCCAGGGAAGTGCTTATTCCACTGAGCCATCTCCCTGGCCCCGAGAATAGAAATACAAAAACCTTGCCCCAGGAGGGTTGGTCTGGATCTGCTTTCCTCACCCCTTTATTCTGTGTCTGGCCGAGTTGAGAAGCTTAGTAGCAGTAAACACATACTGGGTGAACATAGAGATCAGGAAGACGTCACTGCTATGTACCTTTTTTATTGGCCAAGTGTTTACAATTTTGGCCAATTAGAAAGGTACATAGCAGTGACTACAGATCCCAGAACCCAGCACAAAGGGCACACTCAGTAGAATGCTAGTTGGTGTAGACAAATGAACAGCAGGTTTGTCGTATCACTGGTAAAGTATTGGCATTGTTTGTTTGTTTTTGTTGTTGTTGTTTTGTTTTGTTTTGTTTTGTTTTTTAAGAAAAAAAAAAAGACATTCAGAACAGTGGTGGCTGTGGGCAAGGAGTAGTCCAGAGGGCCAAGGTTACTGAGGAAGTAAAGCTCAACATTGGAGAATCTTAGCATGGCAGCACTTTTGACAACTGGTGGGGTATATTTCACATTTTAATAGCCAGCCCAGCAACTGTAGCACATAAGAACTAAACCCAGGCCTTAGCAGAGGGTCACTGGGTAATAACAACTGTGGAGATCAACCTCAAGACACTCACAGACCACTTCATGTGGCAGTAGATGTGACATCACTCAGGACCCTATGCAGCCTCCATGTACTCTAGCTTGCCAGTCACCTCACCTCTTCCTGATCTCTATGTTCACCCAGTATGTGTTTACTGCTACTAGGCTTCTCAGCTCTTCTCAGACACAGAATAAAGGGGTGAGGAAAGCAGATCCAGACCAACACTCCAGAAGCAAGGCTTTCATATCTCTATTCTCTATTCAACATTCATGAAATGTATGTGTGCTGAGAGTCCCACACCTCATGATGTTCATATCACCCCCTTGAATGACAAGAGGCGCACACTGGAGTCATATCAGAGGACATAATTCTTACTATCCCCCTTAACACTACTACCTACCCACACCCTCCATCTGTCAGGTATGTAACATAGATAATGCTCATACTTGTGATGATATGCAGCTAGCATTTGAATCCATATCCTTGTGTTACCACAGCCATTACAGTTTATAGAAGTCACCTCTGAAATGCATTTCTAGAATATATTGTTTGTGAACTACTTAAGGAAAAAGAAATGGCATCAAATCTGGGACCCTCTCAATAGCGTGTTGAATTCTGTAACACCACACTGCTTCCCTCATGCAGGGATGGGTGGTTTATGAAGCGCTATTATTTTCAATGCTCCCCTTTAAGACAAAGATGCTGCCCAGTGAAGAGCTGGTGCTCAGGATCAGTTCAAGAAAACAGCTCAACTATGATGTTTATCCTTGCCTACTCAAGGGACCCCAGGAGGACAGGGCATTCCTGGGTTTATTCTAAACTTTGGTCTGCATGTTGTCTATTCGCCAGGACTGAGCCTTGAACTATCTGTCATGGACTCGATGATAGCTGTATCTTGCCACTGCAGTGAGGCCTGTATAGATATTAATGTTAATCCTCTAAACATTACAGGTAGGTAGGTGCCATTGTCATCTCAATTTCATATTTGTTGTCCTATCCCAAATCCTTATTGGGTTTCTGCTGTGTGCTAGTCACTGCTCTGGGTGCCTGGCACAAATAATGAGCAAAAACAGAGCAAAATTCTTGACTTCTTAGGTACAAAGCAAAGTGGTGCATTACCTGTAAAATAATCACTGTTGCTATTCACACACAAATTTCTGGATGGGCACAAGTTAAGGAGAAGTCCATCAGTTTCTTAGCTGGAGTCTTGAAAACTTGTAAGAGTTTATGTAAGGAGCAAAAGCAACAAAAATGCCAGCAAGGTATAGTGAGTTTAAGATTATGTAAGTTGTAAGTCAAAATACATTACAAAACTGTTAAGTCTGTTGTAGATAGAAAGGAGAGAATGAGCTAGGGCAGTGAGACCATGACTGGCCGGGGTAATGGGACAGACCTGAAAGGTGATGCAGGGACTATTTAAAAATACTCTCTTTGAGAGACAGAAAGATCTCTCTTTGTACTATTACTGATGACAGAAACTAAGATAAGATTGCACATCTAGTGTGTTTGCTCTCTTTCTGTGTTGTGTTATTGTTTGGTGTTTTAAGGTCTTGTTGTGATTTCTGTGTACATCAAGTGATGAGCAGGGAGAGGTGAATCTTATCTGAGATTCAGGATCTATTTGAGTTCTATGGCACATAAAAGACCTTTGGTGTAGCGGAGCACTGTATTAGCCTGCAAGCTGAGGGGCCCACATTGCACTGTTAAGGTGTTTGAATTGGGGAGATGTCCAGAAAGGAAATGGCCATGCTGTGGCCTTCCCTGTGCCTCCTCTTATAGCTAGCAGTGCAATAGTAATTTACAGTCCTCCTGGGTTCACCACACTAGGGGCATTCTATGGCCTCTTCTCAGATTCTGTCTCTTAGAGTGCTCTTCTTCCTTGATGTTTCTACTGCAGTGTAATGATCACCAATCCCTTCCCTTCTGCTCTTGGCCTCTTTTGCCATCCTCTTTTCCACTAGGGTTCTGTGCTACACAAGGCCAGAGTCTGGTGTGTTTGCATAGGATTCCAGAACTCACTGTGGTGCCTGGCACATAACGGGTCTTTAACATGTGGGGAATGAGTGAATGTATATGATTCCTGCAACTAGGTTCCATTGTCTGAACTTTACAGCTCTCTCTCTCTGTAAGTGAAAGCATTCAATATATTTAATTTGCCAATGCCAGTTATTAACTGGTTACAGCTGTTGAATATTTAGAGAAGTTGGAAATGTTTCCTTTAAATAGAGAAGTGGAGTTGAGGGCCCCAGTGTGGGTGCTCTTTAATGTCTGTGTGGTCATGTCCTATCCTTGACCTGAAGTTCCCTTTTGCCTTCCTGTGCCTCCCTTTTGACCATGCAGCTCAAAACTAGGTTCTGTTTTGTTTTTATACTTCTTGAGCTAAATATGTGATAGTCAAGGTGCAACAGTCGAAGCAGCAGTGCCATGTATGGGTATGATGTAATATCCATGATCACCTCTGATCCTCATGTAGTACACTCCTAGCAGAGATCATGCGTGTATTATGTTTGGAGAGACTCATCTAAGCTGTAATGCCAGTGTTTGAACCTGATAATGGATGAACCGAGGTGTTCTTCAAAGGCAAGACTAACATTTATTCCATGCCTAGTTTTTCACCTTGGAGAAAAGGAAAACATATATCCCCAAAATGCTTGTGTGTCAGTGTTCAGAGCAGCTTTTTTATATTAGCCCAAACCTGGAAAAACTTAATTGATATTGACAGTAAATAAATAAGCAAGTTGTTGACAGTCAGTAAAAAAGTAAACTGTGCTATGTCCATAGAACAGAATGCTACTGAGCAATAAAGAACAATGAACCCTTGGAGTGTGTAATAGCAAGGATTAATTGCAGAATAATTATGCTGAATGGAAAAACTTATGCCAAGAGATATGTGCTGTATGATTCCAATTATAGGATACTTTAGAAAATGTAAGTTATAGAGACAGAAATCAGGTAAATGGTTGTCTGGGATGGGGCTTTAGAGTGTGAGGTTACCAAGGGATCCTTGAAGCTTTTGTGGGTGATGAGTACATTCACTATCTCAGTTGTGGTGGTCGTTTCACAAGTGTAAACCATAAGGGTATATCAGAATGGATAACTGCAAATATAAGAGATATGTGTATGCCAGTTATACATCAGTAAAACTGTTTTCAGAAGAAAAGATCAGGTTGGAATTGCACAGGGAAGGTTGGCATGTTTAGGAGCAGTGTTCCATTGCAGAAAGCCCAGATCCATCAGTCCAGGGAAAAAGAGTTGTGAGCAAGTAGCACATGCCGCATAGGGGAAATTTGTTCTTTTCCCAAATACTCACTTTGAAAGAAAAGAAGGAGGTTTGCAGTGAAATGAGGCTTACCTGGGAGAACCTTAGCTCAGTCATAATTTGTAGCAGCAAGAAAATAAATAAGGCATCCTTTGAAACAAAAATTAAATGAGGGATGGTGATTTAAAAAGAAATCTTGTGGGAATATTTGCATTTCTAAAATAATCAAGGTCATCATTTGAAACGCTGTAATTCCCTGAGCATAGAAACTTCCAGGCCTTCAGCTGCTGAAATGTGTCAAGGTCTTTTTCACCAGGTGCCATTACAAAAGGAAAAGGAATGGAAAGCCCACCACTTTTCATGTTGTCTATTCCAAGGAGATGGAGATGGGAAAACATTTATAAGGTTTGCTTTGTGATATTCTTGTGGATAGCTCATACTTGTTTAGCTTTAAAATACCTTTCAGAGGTAGAAGGATGTGTACCCATTAGAGATGGGATGGCTTTCAGAATAAGGAAAGTCTGGCTTTTCCATCTTGGCATTGTTACCTAAGAGTTCAGAGTTCTAGAAGTGAAATATGCAAAGCAAAGAGACACTAGAGATGAGAGGTGAGAGGCAGAAGCAAGAGCAATAGGTTGCCAGCACCATTTATTAAAGATAAATATATATTCACTGGAAGAAAGACTATCTATATATATAAATATGGTTTCCCTAATTTTTCTCTCAATGATTTTGTTGTTTGTGTACAGGAATGCTATTGATTTTTCAGTGTTGATCTTGTATCCAGTGTACTGGCTGATACATTGTGTCAACTTGAGAAGTTTAGAAGTTTAATTAAGTGAGTTAGCAAGGAACCAGTGTTTTTACTTTGTAAACATCTTTATCCTGTGCAACCGGAGGGCATGGGGATTGTGTGAGTTCTATACTGAAAGGCAGGGTAGCCTTCTTACAATATAAGGAAAGGAGAGAGGCACCTGTTGCTACTCCTCCCTTTGCTCTTTGCTGTTTTCTACCTCCATGAGCTACTGTTCTCTGCCATGTGTCACTCTGCCTTGGAGCCAGCTAAGTATGGACTGTAACTTCCAGTAATTGTGAGCTAAACAAACCTTTCCTTCCTTAATTTTGGATGTTGGGTATTTTGTCCCAGCAATGAGGAAAAAGTAACCAAGATAATCCAGCTATGCTATTGAATTTGGTTCAGGCACTCTAAATGCTGAAGACTAAAAGAACCATGGCTATCACTGTGCACAAAACTAAAGTCAAAATGGGTCAAAGATCTAAATATAAAAACAGAAACACTAAATCTACTGGAAGAGAAAGTAGATAGAAATCTTGAAGACATAGGAGTAGGCAAAGAGTTCATGAATAAAACCCAACCTCCATGGGATCTCATCTTACTAAAAAGCTTTTGCACATCAAAAGAAATCATTAACAGAATAAAAAGACAACCCACAGAGTGGGAATAGATTTTAGTCAATTGTTCCTCTGACAAAGGACTTCTATCTAGAACATATAAAGAACTGAAAAATAACCAGACCCCCAAATTCAAAGACCCAACCCAAAAATGAGCCTCTGAGATGAATACACATTTCTTAGATGAAGAAATAGAAATGGGAAATAACTATATGAAAAAAATGTTAAACATCATTTGTCATTCGAGAGATGCAAATTAAAACAACACTGAAACTCCATCTCACCCCAGAAAGAATGGCTATTATGAAGAAATCACAGTTATGAACCAGCAACAAATGTGGGAGGAGCTGTGGGTAAAAGGAACACTTCTCCAGTGATGGTGAAATCAGTATGGATAGTCCTCAAAAAACTAGGATTAGAGGTTCCATTCAACCCAGCTATTTCTCTTGGGTATGTTTCCAGAAGAGTTAAAAATATAATATCACAATTATGTATGTGCACCCATGTTTGTAGCAGCACAATTTGTAATAGTTAAATCTTGGAAAGAAGCCAAATGTCCATTAACTGAGGAATGGATAAAAAGATGTATGTAAGGGAGTACTACTCAGTCATTAAGAAGGATGACCATGAGACTTTTATCGGTAAATAGATGTAACTTGAAACATACTTGTAACTGAAATAAATGATACTCATCTGTGTAAATATCATGTTGTTTTCTTGGCATGAGAAATTGAAAGAGTAAATAAGGTGTAAAATGTACAATAGTTATTGGGAAATGAAAAGAAATTGTTTAAAAGGAAAAAGGAACTAGGATGGTGGAAGGGCTAAGAATAGTGGGGAAAAGAGAGAAAAATGCAAGTTAGCTATACTGTTAGTTTCCATTAGTTCATTGAAAGGAGAGGTTTGTGTTAATCTCAATTGGAGAATTTTTATGCCCAAATTTTGTGCTCTGAGTAGCTACTTTGATGTTGACATTGTACAATGTATTGACCCTTGTTGTTCTCCTAATATTTTGTTATAAAATTCTGCATTACCTTTTTTCCATAAAAAAGAAAAAGAACGAGCACTTAGCAGGGTTGGCAGTAGTTGAGGCCCTGAAGAATTTGGGCTGGTTTCTTCTGGATGGGGCTGAGTTGTATCTAAGTGAGTGTTACTTTTTTTCCTCTTTTTAAAATCTTTTTTTTTATTTATTTGGTACAGGGTCTCACTATGCATGTTGGACCCAGAGTTATCCTCCTGCATCAGCCTCCCCAGCACTGAGATTACAGGCGTGTGCCACAATGCCTGGTGTAGGTGGCTGGCACTGTGTGCAGCATGGCATGTGGTACCGGGGATCAAACCCAGGCCCTTGTGCTTGCCAGGCAGGCACTTAGACCACCCGGCTGTCTACCCAGCCCAAGTCACTTTCAGAAGTCCCCTTTATGGTAAAACAAAACAAAACAAAACAAAACAAAACAACAACAACAACAACAACAACAAAAAACCCGATGTAAGTGTATACACAGGATAGCTGAGATGATTGTAGTACTAATTACTATCAGTTTTTTGAAAGTAGCAGTTAGTGTTTAAGATTTTTATTTTGACCAACTGTATATGCTAATATCTGTAATCTGAGCAACCTCATTGAGGACAGCAATATGCAGTATAACAACCATGGTTGAATACTTTTCATCTTGTTGTTATTGTTTTTTTTTTTTTTTGTATTTTAGGGAAGGGTCTATAGGGTGTTCAGGGTCTCATTACTAGATTGGATGCATAGTGCTCTGCCTGTTTACAGCCTCCCAAGATCTGGGATTACAGGTGCTTGCCACCACACCGTCTCAATTGCAGTCTCAGGGTGCCTTTGGGGTGGGGTCAACAGGGCAGGCTCAAGGATCAGACCTCAGGCTCCTAGTCCTGCTTGTGGGCACTTTAATCCATCATCTTGTTCTTTTAAATGTGTATCATCTTTATTTTTTATTTTTTATCTTTATTTTTATTTTTTGTGGAACCGGGGATTGAACTCAGGCTCTTGTGCTTGCCAGGCAAGTGCTTATTCTACTGAGCCCCTAATGTCTCATCTATTATTATACTCTCTTTAAAATAAATTTAAAAATAAAAACTAAAAAGGATAAGAAAAAATTAAGATTTATTGAAAGGAAAAGTTAATGTTTAATTGTTTGATCAATCTCTCATGCCTACATCATAATCTGAGCAACACATTTGATGATAACAATTTGTAATGTCAACCATTGTTAATTTTCTATTCTTGTTTTGAAATGCTGCACTATTTATATTGTCTTACATTGCTTGGTTTCTATCTTTGTTCTTGGTACTTGTTTTTGCCTTTTATTTTTCTCTTTTAAAAAAAAGTCTCCTTCTTATTCAAGTCAGGGCCTTACTGTCTTATCAGCTTATGGCCTCCCTCCCACTGTAGCTCCCTCCTTCCGCCAAGGAGGGTCCTGTCTGTGCTTTGCTTCTCGTCCTCATCTTGAGGTCGTGCCCTGCAGGAGGGCAGACATAGCTATTTATCTCCCCTCCTCTCCTCCACTTTCTTCCAGGCCCATGTGGGAAACCAGTAGAAAGTTTTGAGCAAAGGGAGGTTTGAAAAATTTGGAGTCCCTTCCCTAAAATACAAAAAAAAGAAAAAGAAAAAAAAAAAAAAAAGAAAAGAAAAATTTGAAGGTTTGGCCATTGAATTGAAAATAGATCACAGAGCCATGGCTCTGTGAAGCCCATGTCACTGAACTTGGAGTCATCACATTTTAATGTTTCTCAGTAAGAGAAATTTGGCCTGCCCAGCTTAGAAATTGAAGCACTGTAGATTTATTTTTCCTCTGACGTTTTCATTTTTCACCTTCATACTCTGCAGGAGTCTAGGACCCATTCTGAAAAGGGCCCACAGCCCAGGTGGTGGCTCCTTGCAGAGCTCCAAGCACAGTCCCTCTGCTGGCTGAGCCTGTGCTGGTGGCTGCTGCTCCCTCTGGGGCTTTGGCTTGGGGAGAGGAAGGGCAGGGCTGGGAGTATTAATATATTGCTGTCTGTGATGCTTTTCCTTTTCCCACGCCTTGTTTTTCTTCTCTTTCACATCCTTTTGGGCAAATTCTGCAAATAAATTAAATATGTAGATTATCTCTGACTTACAATAGTTCAACTTGATATGAAGGTGAGAAACTTTCTGTAGAAACTGCACTTTGAATTTTGATCCCTTTCCTGGCATTATGGCTGTGTCTGGATTGCTCCCCCAGAAAAAAACAAAACAAAAAAACCGCACAAAAAAAGTCTCATGAAGTCATGATGGGCTTTTTCAGAGGTACCTGGATCTAGAGTGTGTGACACTAGGATTGTTTTCTAGTGCAATGCTAGTATCAAAGGCACTAGGAGTAAGGGTGTGAGTGCTACCTTTACAAAGTAGCATGGATAAGATATAAGGGGAGAAAGACATTGTTAAGATTCCTTGCTTGCTTGCTGTGTTACCTTTTGTCCACAACTGTTTGTCCTCTGTGATGCCTGTCTGCCATGCCACTCTCCCTAGAGCTGGTGGATCATGGTCTGAAGCCTCTATAGCTGTGAGCTAAATAAGCCTTTCCTCCTTTAACTTTGGGTGTTGGGTATTTTGTCTTAACACAGAGAAAAGTAACTAAGACACCCTGGTTGCATGGGTAGCACCACTACTAAGTAATTAAGACACCTGGCTGGTGGTATCTGGTAGGATCCTCTATGGAGATGCTGACCAATAGCAATGAGCCGAAGCTCATGGTCAGTCCCATGATTTTAGGGGACAATAACCCAGATGCTACAGGGGTGTGTGTTGCATTGATGAACTATGATGTTTGGTAGGTTAGTTAAGTGTGTTTTCCTTCTATATTTTTTGTATATGGTGGGCTTATCAGGACATCATCCTGTTGTTAATTGTGGTATCCCAGAACACTGTAGGTCTTTCTGTGTATCTTTCAGCTCTTCTTTTCCTTCAGTAGAGCTTTATTTCCAGCCTGAGTCTCTTTACAGGGGACAAATATGGCTCTAGTAAGTAGGTGGGCTTCTCTCTATCTAAAGAAGCATTTTCTCTTAGTCTTCCCAACAGAGAACTGGGATAGAATGTGTATGGCAAATTGTACCTGTGACTAGTAGTAAGGAAGTATTTCCTGACTGGCTTTACCTATGCCCTGTTTTACACCCTGAGCTGAATGAGGAGTCAGCTCACCCATCACTGGGTGAGGTCTCCTTGGGAATTGGGCCATGTGAGTGGAGTACAGGAATTGGATACTGGGGAAGCTACTGAGAAGGCATGTTCACTCCAGACTGCTTGTTGCTGTGCTCCAGAGAAAATAAGGAGGTGTCTAGAGCAGGAGTTGACAGACATCTTTGTTGCAACTGATTAAAGCAATTATAAAGTAACTGCATAATGTGAACATTTGTTTGCCACATATATAGTAAGTTTCTGTATACAATATAAAACAAAACCCAGAACCATAAAGCTGATGAGTAAGTGCAAGCCTGGGTTAGAGTTGTAATGTTTCCTCAGCATGCCCTTCTGTAGCCCTGTGCTGATGCAGCCATCTATGCTGGAGTTACTCCCATGTTACTGCATTTTAATGCCGCTGTCTTTGATTGAGTCATTCCTTTCCACTGTCATGATTTTTACTGTATCTGCCCACCCACCACTACCAATTTCATATTTTCTTTAAATTATCTCCCATTTTTCACCTAAAATTAATGTATAAAGAATCCGGGTATCATTTGCCACCAATGCAAAAGTATGATGAGTAGAAGCCATTACTTGCTTGAGAGTGAGGAAAACAATGTGCAAAGGTTGGAGTGCAAAGCAGACTTTCTTCTTGGCTCTTTAGAAACATGTGTGGTAGAGGAGAAAGCTTTGCCTTTGTGCTTTTCAGTCAATGGTCATTGTGGTGTGTGGAAAACCAAGGTGTGATCTTGGGTTCTGAATTATGTAGTTGGTGAAATACCAGTGGGCAATGACGAGCTCAGGCTCTGAAGCTGGTTGCATCTGGGTTTGAGTCTTTACCACTTCACGGTGTGTCAGCTTCATCTGTAAAATTGGCCTCCTATATAGAGCTGGTAGGGTTAAGGAATTGTACTTTCAAATATCTTCATGTGTAATATGTAATGTGTAATGTGCAATGTGTAGTTAATACATAGTAACATCTGTTATTGGCTTGAGTTACTTGAGCTGTCCTGAACTTTGAGATAATTTGTAATTTAAAAATACTAGAGATTGATTTTTTTTTTTAAAGCAAACTGACTACATAGAAGAATCTAGCTGACTTCCTCAGATTATCCAGAGGACCTGAGATGAGACTGGTCTTCAGAGACCCACATGCAGCCATCAACATGCTTTTTCTTCTCCATTTGAATTTGAATTTTTGCATGAGACCATTTCCTCCACATGATTCAGAACTATCCCAAAGGCTTTTAGGGGTCTATTAATTTGCACTGAGAGCAGCATTCTTGAAGCCTCAGAAAACAGAGCAACTCATTGCCCCTGACCCTGGATGCTACAAGGCAGGGTCTTGTGCAGTGCAGACTGGTGACATATGTGTGGGATGGAGGCCACAGGAGGCTGTGAACAAAACAGGCATATCCACAGAGGATGGCTTTCCCTCCTCTCTCTTGATTCTTGCCCCATGGGAATGCTCTTGGCATTTAAATGTTAGCATGGTTAATGTCACTTTTTAAAAATTGTACTGGGTGAACCAAACTTGTTTGTCCTCTGAGCCCCATTTTCTCCTCTTGCCCCTTATGTTGTTGACTGGATGCTGTAGGCATGGCTCTTTGCTCATCTCAGAACCCTTTGCTTATAAACAGTGCCTTGAAAACACAGAACTGATACATGGTCCTCCTGGCCCAGAAATCCATCTGTCTGGGAAATTGCTGCAATCTCCCAAGCTACCTAGACATCTTCTAAAACTCCAGTATCTCCATTACATAGTGAACAGTGTCTAGGGAAATTAAAAATGCAGTAGCAGCAGTCACAAAGTTTCAGCCAGGCTTCAGGATCTGACTTTTTCTTTCTCTGGCCCTTTATATAATCCTCCATAAGGGTAAGTATATTTGCAGCAATTTTGCAAAACAACTACCCTGTGAATGATATAGAAAACATGTGGTCACCCATTTTTTCATTATTTATTTATGTTTGGGGACTGACTCCGATGCTCTCACACTGAGATACATCCTCAGCCATTTGTTGTATTTTATTTTGAGACAATGTCTCACTAAATCACTAACTAGCCCAGGATGGGGTCGAACTTTTGACCTGTAAGCCCAACTAACTATCTCCTATTTTTAAATGACCCTGCTTTGCAAAATATTATCCCCTTCACGTCCCATCCCTAGAGTTATGCAGGCTCCTCCCCAATAGAAGAAAGAATGATAATCTAAAATATCAAAATTTTCACTGTAGTTGTTTGGGCTTCCCCCTTGAGAGGAACTTTAAAGAGTAAGAAGCACTCTTAGAATGTCAAAAGCATTTGTTTGCATAGTATCATAACAAATTTTAATTGGACAAGGACACTTTGCCTAAAAGGAAGGATTGGAAAGCCAAAATAAAGTGATTTGGAAAGATTTGCTTTGCAAAATTTAGTTAAATGCATTCTCACAGATCTTCTTTGAAGGTTAATTGTGGTACTGACTGTTAGGGAAAACCTAATTAATAATAACAGGGTGGAAAAAAAACTACATTTAAGTAATATTAAGGTTGTGACAAGCACTGTGCAAAACTGAGAATTCAACATGAAGGTTTATAGCTGATCTTCCAACCTGTGCCCCATTGTTCCCAGGTGGTGAAGCAGATAAAATGCATTAATTAAATATTTGGGAAGCACTGTGCAGATTCTTCTCATTTATTATCTTGTGTGAGTTTGACATCTTCACAGTTTCTGAGAACAAAAGAATATGCAGAGGATTAGATTTGCTCTTTCTTAGTGCGATTACATTCAAGTATAATTTTGTCTTTTTTCCTTTTGTTGCGGGTAAAGGATAATCAGAGTTGGGGGAAGCCTTGGGAGGGTCAGGCTAACTGGGCATGGTGTGGGGGCAAGGGCATAGAGTAAGGCTGGCAGCCGTCTACCAAGGGCCACATAACAGACGGGTTCCACTTATGGCTGTGGGGGCTCTGTAGCGTCTGCTCTGCTGCTGTGTCTCAGACACAATAATAGTAAATACCTGAAGGAAGCGGTGGTCTGTGTACCAATAAATGCAGGCTCAGCCGCTTACAGTAGCTGAGTGCCTGCGAACAAGCCACTACTTTCCTGAGCCTCAGTTTACTCACTTATAAAATGAAGATGCACCTATCTAGTTTACAGGATTAGCAAGACTTAGTGAGACACTGTATATAAAGTGTTTGGCATACTGCATCTCAGTGTGTATAGCTGAATAACCACTAGTTATTCTTTGATGATAAGTATTGTTTTTATCATTTTCTGCTCAAAAATACTTCTGGCTTTATGAGTATCTCTTAGTTTTTCAGATATAGATTGTTTATTAAAGCAATTATAAAAGAGACTTGAATATGGTTTCAAATAGTTTTGTGGAGGTAAAAGAAATGTTCTACAAACCAAACAGAGAGCCTTGGCTGCCTTGTCTCTCCAGTGACAGTATTTCTCACACTGGTGACAGTCCTTACGAAACAAGCGCAAGCTGTGTTCCCTGCCTCAAGGATCTGGCACTTGGTTAGGTAAGGCTGCTAATGGAGGCTTCCTGAGCGTGACCACTCCTGCGCGCCTAGATTGCTGGCTCTCTATCCTAGAGGACTGGATTCTTTGGCTGATCAGCTCCCGCCTGTATTGTACCACGTTCAAGCTTACCTTGGAACTGTGGGTGGTCTCTTCCATTGGGCGCCCTCTTCTACCATAGTTGTGCTAATTCTTATAATTTCATCAGTGTCTCCTTTTTTATTTGTGCTATTTTACATTGCTGTTGCCAGAAACTTCTAAAAATGATTTAGGCAGATAGAATTGATTGGCTCATATAACACATAATTCTAAGAACAGTGCCTTGGTTATAGCGTGACATGGGTACTAAAGTGATGCCACATCAGAACAGTTTTTTTTTCCTGATAGCATAGGGACAATATTCTTCCCTTGGGGTGGCAAAATCACTACTAGCAGTTCTAGGCTTTCTTCGGGGCCACTTACCAATGACTAGGGATGGAATCTGTATTTATATTTTTCTTAGTTACTATAACAAAATACCTGAGGCAGGCTAACTTTGTCAAGAAAAGAGATTTATTTAAGTTCATAGTTTTAGAGGCTGAAAGCCTAAACAGTTACAGGTACAGATTCCAATAAGGGTCACTTTGACTGTGCCACCTCACAGCAGGTGGCATTGGCAGGAACACATAGTAGAAGAGAGATCACATCACAGATCAGGAAGCCAGAGGTGATTCAAGGGTGAGCCTGCTCTTAGAACAGTGTGCTTTTCTAAGAGCTCAGGGTTTCCACAAGAGCTACCTTAATCCCTTCTGAGGCTTCCCTGGTGACCTAAGGACTTTGCACTAACATCACCTCTTGAAGGCTCCACACCATGCCCCAGAATTGCCACCCTGGACCCCACCTTTCAACACATGAAACCTTGAGTGACAAGCCACATCCAAACCATGGTACAAAGCATGTGCCTGCTGCCTGAGGAGCACCAGGTAGAATGGCCATCCCATGCCATCTTACTGGTCCCTGAGGCTGTGGATGCTGAGGGAAAGTACATGGTGGGTCCCCACGTAGAATCTTTGTGCTGGTACTGGTAGATGAAGAAGGAGGAGCTAGGCTGCCAGAAGGTGCTGGCATTTCCTTTAAGTTCTGCAGGCAGGAAGTTTGGCTTCTTGGATTTTATTGTCCCAGCCCTTGCATAGTGCTTGGCAAATATACCACAGAATTAAATAGAGTTGTTTGGTGAAGGTCGCTTGAGTCCCCTGTTTGGCACAGCCCTCCCAATGGCTTTGTGATTGCGTCTTTCAGGGGTGTAAGGAACTTTGGGCCCTGTATAGTAGTAAGAAGGAATGTGTATTATTTTAGCACAAGCACATACCAAGTGCTGCACACATCTTTCTTGCATGTGTTGGCCTTCTCTAGCTCATGGCTCACTGGCACTAGGTCAGTCAGGGGTACTTGTACCTTTTCCAGGTGGCCCTCTGTTTTACAGCCAATGTTGACAGACTTAGCCGGTAGTACAGTCATTCTTTTTCCCTGACAAAATGTCCTCTTTTCAGAAGGAATTAAGATTTGTTTACAATTACTCATCCTGCCTTGTTCAAAAAGCATTTCAAATAGCACATATTACTTATAGGAGCTGGGAATGTGGCATCAGGCATACTGTGTTGAACTGGACATATTCATTAATGTTTTTGAGACTGTGTTACTTCATTGTAGAATGGGAACAATACAAGACTGGTTGTAAGATGTTGTTTTGATAATTAAATAATTTATAGCCTCAGTGTTAGTAATTTTTATTGTTGTTTACAGAGAGCTTTGGGAGAGTGAGAAGAAATGAGTTGCTCTTTTGCCTGGCACAGAGTTGGTGGTTAGGAAATACTGACTCCTTCTTTAGTATGTAATTTAACAGTTCTGAACCTCATCTATCTTACCTCTGAAATATGCTTGATGCTTATAGGTAATTGTAACTAACACACAGAATGTCTGTTAGGCTTTACACACATGAGTCATTTAATCTTCTTGTCAACTCTGGAATACATGTGAGCACCGCTGTCCCCATTTTCTAGAATATGGAATCTGAGTTGTAGAAAGTTTAAATGGTAGCTTAAGGCAACATCCTGGCAACTAGTGGAGCCAGTAGGTTGGATTCCAGATCGTGGTTCTGAACCCGTGGAGAGAACCAAGTTTTAGTGCCTATAGCCTGTTCTTGCGTCTTTCAGCAACATAAAATACTTGTAGCAAATCCTGGAGCTTCCCGTGGAACCTTGGCTCTCATGAGTCCCCTAGATGATTTTAGTGGTGGGTTCTGTTCACGTTCTCAGGCAGCGTGCTGTGGTCTGGCTCGTGGGTGAACTTGGGGAAGCTTTATCTTGGGATGGAAAAGCTCGTCTTGTGGGTACTTTTTTCTTAAGGTTTCTAGGACAGGGCCCAGATGCAGACGTGGCTGTCTGTCCCATTCATTCCAGCCCTCTTACTTAGGTACTGCCACAACCTCTTTGGATGTTATCATCGTGCAGGTAACAGCTCAGTTCTTAATCTTTTTTGGGCCTGTGAAGCCAGCCATAGCTTTTTTCTGCATCAAAGCCCACATCTGTTTGGCAGAGGCTATGGCTTTATCCCTCAGCTTTTACCCCAGATCTTGGGCTGGTGAGTGTGGCAGAAGCAGGACTTAAATGCCCAGACCTTCTCCAAGAAAGAGCATCAGACCTTAGCTGCTCTGCTCCAACTCCCTGAGTGGCTGGACTCGACTGCTCAGGCCCATCCCAGAGCCTCCTGCATGAGGACCATGAGATGACAGGACAGAACAGGTGTGTGCTTTCCCTGCATGCCCATGAGGGCCCCTTGCCCATGAATTATCTGGACCTTACTATCTGCTGAAGAAGAATTCAGAGGCTGCCCTAGACTTGGATTAATGTGGAATCACATATACCTTGTTTTGTAGGGGAAAAAAAGAAGCATTTAAAGTAGCATATCTTACAGCTTGCCCTGTTGTGTAAGGTACACCTTGTCATTCATGAGTTCATTCCTTGATGACCTCAAGCCTCACTTTTCCATTTGTGAAATGGGAACAGTGGAAGACCTATACATAGTGTTGCTTTAAGAACTAGATTTTTTTGGGGGAGGGGTACCAGGAATTGAAAATTGAATGTAGGACCTTGCATTGCCAGGCAGGTGCTTGTGCCTCTGAACTACATCCCTGGCCCAAGAATTAGATGTTTAGTAAACATGAGTATGGTGATATGTGCCTGTAGTCTCAGCTACTGGGGGTGTTGAGGGGGGAGAATCACTTGAGTTCAGGAGTTCGAGGTCAGCCTGGACAACATAGAGAGACCTCAGCTCAACAACAGAAAAATTAAATCCAGCAGTCCTCCTCACCCATGACTTCATTTTCTGTGGTTTCACTTTCCTGAAGCCAGTTCTCATGCTGGATAAAAAATATCAAATGAGGGGCCAGGGAGATAGCTCAGCAGAATAAGTGCTTGCCTGGCCTGAGTTTGATCCCTGGTATCACCAAATCAGTCAATCAATCAATCAATCAATCAATCAATCAAATGAAAACATCGAGAAATATCTTGTAAGTTTAAAAAATATTTCTTTACAATTTATGTTATAGTTGATCTGCTTTATTATTGACTGCTATGAATCTCTTATTGTGCCTATTTATAAATTAAACTTTGTTAGAATTGTGTATATAGAAAAAGCATAGTATATGTAGGTTTTGGTACTATCTCTGGTTTCAGGCACCAGGGGAGTATTTTAGGACAGCCCAATTCCAAAAAGGGAGACACTGCTATAATTTTGGTGCATGTATTAATTTTGTTGCTATTATTGAGTGGTTACAATTATTCTTACTTTAGAAGAAAGTTGATAGAGGAGACCTCTGTCTCCGAACCTATGTGTGCTCTTGTGCACATAGGTATATGTGTACGTGTATAAGTGCATGTCCTCAGGTTATTGCCAGGGGATGATTGCATCCAGATTCCTTCTGTGAAACTCCAGAATCTTCCATGGATCCCAAGTAGATTACTATTTTCATCTAGCTTGGAATGTTTATTTAGTAGTGTTCCCATTAGGAAAATCTTGTTAAAGCAGGTTTTTTTTTTTTTTTTTTTTTTAATCAAATTGGTGTGAATGGAAAGATCTCTGGAACACTCTTTGGTACCAGCGATTGAACTAAGGACCTTGCACTTGCCAAGCAGGTGCTTATCCCATTGAGCTATCTCTCCAGCCCCTTGTTAAAGCAGTTTTATTGGTGATATTTTAAGACTGTTACTCTCTGTGTATCTTTTCTGCCTATTAATGTTTTTAAATCCTCGTATGTCCTGTTCTTGTTTAAGGCCATGATAAAAAAGCTTGAAAAATTAAAAAAAATTGAAAAATAATTTAAAAAGCATAAGAAGGACTTAGCGTGTGGTAGGGTAGCTTTGGGCTCTGCAGGTTTTGCAGCAGATGTCTCAACTCTTGAGACATCCTGCCCATTGTTGAGACATGCTTTTCCCCTTCAACCAGCTCTGATCACCCTGTGGGTGTCCCATTGTCTTTCTGTCATCCTTCCAGCCTGGTCTCTAGTACTTCTCTGTCCCCAGCATTTTTATTTCTGGAGCTTCTGGTCTCCTGGTCTCTCCTTGTCTGGTCATCTGTCATTGCCTCTTGGCTTCCACTGCCTCCTTCCTCCTTGCTCTAGGTTAGTTCATCCTTCTCCTGGGCCACCTTGGAGACCTTCATGTTGTACCCTGTTCGTGTGGCTATAGTGTGTTTACAGAAGTTCTACTGGTAATTTTAAGATGGAAGGACTGTAAAATGGGAGGGAACAAAGAAAAGAAATGAATATTCACCTGTAGTGTGCTGGACGCTGTCAGTCAGTTAAATTTCACAACTCTGAGGGTGAGGTAGAATTTTCCCTGAAAGAGGAGAACTCTGAAGCTTAGAACTACCAATTTTATTAGCAGTCAGTATGGAAACATTGAATTCAGTGTTCCAGTCTTTGTTCACTAATCAGCTTTGCATTTGGCACCTTTATTGGCTCTGGTGATTGATTCTGGATTGGCAGCTGGCAACAAGAGGACTATGGTTCTCCTTTCTCCTGGGCTCAGGGTCCAACTTCCCTAGTCTTTCCATAATGCATATGGCGTGATCAGCATCTCTTATCAGGCAGGTGGTTAAGGACTCACTCAGCCTGTGTTTTGGGTACTTGTTTGAAAGGTAGAGTTTCTGTAACACAGAGTGACTGATTGAGGAAAGAACATATTTAGCCAAGGCCATTCCAGTTATTTTTAGAGACCTGATTAAAAATGACAAGTGAGGGCCAGGGAGATGGCTCAGTAGAATAAACGCTTCCCTGGCAAGCACAAGGGCCTCAGTTCAATCCTTGATTCTGCCCCCCCCCAAAAAAAAAGGACAAGTGAAGTAGTCTAATCACATGCATCTACTGTTTCTGTGTCCCTTGGTTTTTTTTTTTTTTTTTTTTTTAATGTATTTGGTATAGGGTCTCACTATGCAGCTCGGACTCATAGTGATCCTCCTGTCTCAGTCTCCCCAGTGCTAGGATTACAGGTGTGTGCCACCACACCAGTCACAGTGGCTGGCTCAGTGTACCTAGGGGCAAGGCTGTGTCCCTTGTTTTATCTTTGTCTTTTTATTGCATTGAATGCCACCTCATGAGAATGTTTGTCATTTCTTTGTAGCTGATGGACCTATTTATTAAGTATTGAGGCTATTTAATTTTTGGATAATATTGTGGGGAAGATTAATGTACAGAGGAAACAAGGGGGAATTGTATTTCAAAGATTGTTACCTCTGATACCATTCACTTCAGATTTTGAGTTTTTGACTGAAGACAAGTGCAAGAAGGTAATAAATGTTGATTTAGAAACCTGAGCAGTCTAGATGGTTGTTGAATAGTTTTTGCTGTGGTAGGTTTGTGTTTTTTGTTTGTTTCTGTTTTTTGTAGTACCAGTGATTGAACCTGGAGTGTGTACTGAGCTACATTCCCAGCCCTTACTTTTTGAGACAGTGTCTTCCCAAGTTGCTAAATTGCCCAAGGTTGGCCTCCCACTTGTAAACCTCCACTTCTGTCTTCCAGAGTACTAAGATTGTAGGCTTGGGTCAGCAGAATCTATTTAGGTGAGTCATTATAAAACAAAGCACAACACAGATGAACTCTGCTAGCCTGGAGCAACTTTCGCAGCAACTCCTTGTTGATAGGTCTTTCTCTCTTTTGGTAGAGAAACACTGAGACTTGTAATTTAGAGGCTTTGACTTTTCAAATCAAAGGGAATTGCATTTCAAAGATTATTACCTCTGAAACCATTCACTTCAGATTGAGTTTTTGACTGAAGAGAAGTGTGAGACAGGTGCACCTGTCTTCCTATGAGGATGGGGCCCATTTCAGGGAAGAAAATAATTCCAGGGTACACCTGAGTGTTACTGTGAAACAGGCACAATGCAAACCACTTCCCAAGGAATATCTCAGTCCTGGTTAGCAAAGCAGTTGGATAAAGAACTTGTTCATTTCGATTTCAAAGTAATTTTTCCTCAAAGATAAATTTATTTGTGAGACTCCTTTAAATCAGAGAATTTGGCAAACTGTGATATCTAGCCTATAGATCTGCTTCATTTGGCTCATGCAGTGTTGTTGTTTTTTGTTTTTTTTTTGCTTGTGCAGTTTTTAATATTGAAATTTATTGACAATGTCAATCAGACTCTTTCTCATAAAATTTATAACTTCTAATTTCTCTTGTAAAGCATGGAAAGACCCAACAGTAATGGGCTGCGTTCACCAGGAGCTGACTAGTGGCTGCCCCATTTCCCTGGGGCTGCTCCTTCCTCACATTCTGCTACCCCGCCTATCCTGTTTCTAACTTTAACTTGACTTGCCTGGGCCCTGTAAGGCATTTGCATCAACCTTCTGCTTTATATTGCTGTTCCCCCTCACTTACTCCCCTAATTATTTTAAAGCCAGATTCTCAGAATTGTTTCCACATACAAGTGTCCAGACATCTGCCATACTGCACAAATTACTTTGCTAATTTTCCTCTGGGAAATGACATAAATTGCAACAGACAAGAGGTGAGCAGGACCCTCAGCAACACTTCTCAAAGTGGTGTGCCATGAAATCTTGCCTTCTTTGAAGATCTCTAGGAAGGCTGATTATCACTTTGTTTTGTATGTAGTTGTGTTATAGATCTTGAAGGGCCTGAGACTCCAGCAAAGGAGGTTGTGTGGAATAGGTCTTCCAAACTTGGAAAAGAATTTTAAATCTTACCTGAAACTGATGCTGTGTGGAGCACAAGAATTCATCAATTAAAAAAAAATGCTCTTATCAGTGATGTATAGATTGTAATAACAACATTGATGATAATAGCAGCCAGTGTTCTTTGTACTCTCTGTGTTAGTATATTGAGTGCCTTACACATATTATTTCAGTTAATTTCTTGCAATAGTGCCTTAGAATGAACACCTCAACCATTCTTGATTTATTCCTGGAGATGTCAGGGCCCCTCTGGTTTGTATAGTTCGTAACTGATGGGGTCAGTATTTGAACTCAGGCACCTGCATGCTCTACCTGTCCCTGCCCCAGCTACTCATGTGTGGAGGGTGAAAATTGTTTGTTTCTGTTTAACAGAGGGCTGGCACTTTAAAAATTCAATATCCAATCAAAAAAGAAGAACCAATTGGTATTTTGGGATGCAGAAAAATACATTTACATTTTGAATAAAATTAAATTAGGCCATCCTCACAAACCTAGAGGCATGCCTTGTTCTTTGAGCAGTTAACAAAAGCTTGAAATTACTTTGAATTTCAGGCTTTTCACCTTTAGGGAGAAAGTTTTTGTTTGGATCTCATTGTAAAATGGGTACAGCTGCCAGGCATGGTGGTACAGGAATGTGATCACAAGGCTTGGGAGGCTGAGGCAGGAGGATTGCCATGAGTTTGAGGCCACTGTGAACTATATAGGAAAACCCTATCTTTAAAAAAATGATAAAGCTAAGGTGTTGAAAATAATGTCTCTGCTCAGTATCCTACTACAGCGCAGGAGCCAGAAATAAATTTGACTGAAGAGCATTTCTTGGCAAGAATTAAAAAAAAAAAAAATCCCTTGTAGCAAGTGACATGAAACTGTTGCACTGCCCTATATCTGTCACAGTTTTGTTTAGGTTAGCCTGGGCCTGTTAGCTACTCTTGTGTTCTGATGACTCTAGGGCCTTTAAATTCTATCCCCTCAAAAGCAAGTAATTGGAATACAGTGTTTTCTCTTTGTATGGGGTTTGCATGTAAAGTGGTAACATTTATGCCTCTTTGTCATTCTGAAGGGATAACAAATGATGAATTATTTGTGTTCCCATTTGAGATATGAAAACTAGAGGTACAAGAAACTTATCTTGTTTTCTTCTTTTCACCCCCAAGGCTTCCTTACAAGAGGAAGCTGTGAAGGGAAGAAAGACTGAACCAGTGTTGATTGTTGAGGACCAGCATTGGCCAGGCCCTGAAATATTTTTCTCAGTTTTGTCTTCTGAACTATTTTGGGTAGCAGGTGGTCATAAACTCCTTACAAACAAGGACTGGGTACATGCACACCCTGTCACATGCTGCAAATCGCCCAGCTAGTAGATGATGGAGCTGGGATACAAAACTGCATTTATGTTTCCTCCAAAAGCCCCTTCATGTCACACTGCCACGCTGATCCCAAAAGTGTCGGATATAAATGTTTTTAAAATTAGCATTTTTCAGCTTTATTGAAGTATAATGAACAAATAAAAATTATGTGTACTTAAAGTAAAGCATGTGATATATTCACATAGATACCTTTTGTATGTGTGCACACATGCTGGTGCATATCTAATAGGGATGTTTAAATCCACTTTCAGCACATTTCAAGGTGTGATACAGTATTACTAACTAGAGTCACTGTGTTGTGCATTGCATCTCTAGAATTTACTCTTTCTTCATAACTGAACCGTCATGTCCTTTAACTAACAGCTCCCCATTTCCTCCCACTTACAGCCTTTAGAAATAGAGCATTTAAGTCCAGGTGTGGTGGTGTATGCCTGTAATACCGGTACTAAGAAGGAAGAAATCAGGAGGATCATTACGAGCCTGGCCTATGTAGTGAGACCCCACACACACATACACACACACACACACACACACACACACACACACACCTTAAAAAAAAAAAACAAGAATAGAGCTTTTAATGCACCCATGGAGCTCCTACCTTTGCCAAGTAAATTAGTCAGTTTTTGTTTACTATAACAAAATACCTGAGACAGCTAAGCTATGAGAAGGACTTACTTAGCTCACAGTGTTAGAGATTCACAGGGTTATGTGCATTGTTGCAGTTCTCGTGGGGGTGCTTTGGCACCAGTGCATGAGTGAGTTCCTGAGTGCATGGAAAGCAAGTGATCTCGTCTTGACAGAGGCAGTCAAGAAGAGACTGCCTGAGGCCAAGCTCAGGCTTTTATAACAGTCCTTTTTATAGAACTGACTAGGCTCTTGTGAGAAATACCTTATTCCCTCTCACAAGCATGCCCTAAGTCGACCTAGGCACTTGTCCCCCGCCTCACCTCTTGAAAGTTGTATCACTTCCCCAAACCACCACCTGGACCAAGCTAACACATGGACCTTGGGGTGGCAAACCATGGCCCTAAGAAACCAATTTGATACTCAGCCATAATCCCAGAAGAGCCTTTCTCAATGTCCTGGAAGATCCAGAAGCTGAGAATGAATCATGGAGACCCAGTCTTCTCTCTGCCCTGCTTCTACTGTATGCACACCCATCTCTGCTAGTGCCCGCCCTGGCAGCTGCAGAGCTCCTAGCCTCTGGCCACACTGTCCTGAGTGAGGTAAAGCCAGCTACTCTTTCCAGAGTCTCAGCCAATACCTCACTTCTTGCAGGCTCTGATAGGGCCATCCTGAACCAATCATGGGGAGCTGGGGTACAGTGTGTGAATCAGGACCTGGGGTAGGATTCATCTGTTAAATGATAGTGATCCTTGCAAGGGTAATATATTGGAGCCCTTTGTCTTTTGTGTTAGAGGTTTTTTTTTTTTTTTAATTTCAGAACTGGCTACATCATTTGCAGGGCCCAGTGTTAAATGAAGATACGTCTTCATGCTAAAACTGAAATAAAATCTTTTTCTTTCACAGTTACTCTTTCCCAACATGTCATGGTATTTTTAAAATTTTATTTGCTATATAGTGTTATACAAGGATGCTCTCAGGGTAAGCCCAAGTACTTGATCCCCCTTTTCTGGGCTTGGGGCTGTGTGTGACTTTGCTAGTCACATGTCCACGAAAACAGCCATGGACTGTTGACTTAGTTAATGGTTGTTTCTCATGCCAACATTTTAACTTCTTGTGTGGTAATGTGTCTCTTTTAGTTTCTGGGTTTTCAGGGCATTCAAAGGCAAGAATGAGTTCTGTTACAAGGAGTAAATGTTGGGCACTAACCAGCAGACAGCAGAGGTCTGTACAGGGCGCTTCCTGTGGAAGAGTAGCAGGAGGGAGGGTGTGTGTATGGGGTGGGGTGAGTGTGTGTTGTTAGTGGGAGAGATGTTGGGATATGAAAGAATCTCCAAATTCTTCCACGTAATGAACATGTTGCAACCATGGTAGCTTAGACACATCTCCTTCCATTGACAAAGAGGCCCTCAAGGACTCTGTGGCAACTGCAGTTTTATTTTGTTTTTAACTACAGTCAGCTCTTCCCAGGCCCTCATCCCACATTTGGGGGAAGTTGTTACCTCTCTTTGTAGCCTAGAAGGTGGACAGCCACTCTGGCTCTGTATGTTCCTGCTCAAGTGAAACACCTTTCCAGGGACCACAATTGGAAGTGAAGGGCACTGCCCATTTGGCAATTTCCTGCCCCTTTGCTTCCCTTTCAGCCAGTCCCCAGCACCAGGGATGAGCATGAAGTCTTCTTTAGTCCACCCCCTTTCTTGGATAATTTCTTTTTAAGCACTTGAAATCAGAATGTTAAAATGCAAAAGTTCTTGTATTAATGTCCTTGGCAGAGCAGCAGGTTGTTTTTAAAGACCTGCTTTAAAGTTTATGTCTAAATTTACAAAGCAACATGTATGTGTATTAGTCTGTGAGTACAAAGTCACATGATTATTCCTTCCCCAGAATAAACTGCTCAGAGAAGGGGGGACATCTGCAAAATTGCCTGACTCCTGTGGATATGCTGTACCCAGGCACTCATTTCTTATCAGGTTATATGATGGGAAGCTTCCCAGTTTTGGAGTCAGACAGATCTGGCTTTCCATCTGGCTGTGTGCTTTGGCTGGTTACTGTCTTTGGGATTCAGTTTTTCCAGTTTAAGGGGAGCGATTAAGAGCTGCCTAGTTGGGAGAGGATTAGGTAAGATAGCTCACTACAAGTACTAGGCACCCTCCAGTAAGTGTCAGTTATTCTTACTGGATAGCAGTTTGAGTCCTTCTTCCCAATGTGTGGGACCCTGCCAAAGAAACTGCTGGGGAGGCTGCCTTGAATGTCTTTCCTAGACATTAGAGCATGGGCTGAGGGCTTTAAGGAGTAGCGGACAGTGGAGAGAGTTGATGTGTAACAGGCAGTTATATTGATGAGATAACCTGTAACAAAGGCCTAATGGGGTGCAACCACTGTGGGAATTAATGTAGAGATTCCTCAAAAACTAGGATAGAGGTTCCATTCAGCCCAACTATTTCCCTTCTTAGTATCTTCCCAGAAGAATTGAAAGCATCATACCACAGCTATATATGCACACCCCTGTTTATAGCAGCACAGTTTGTAATAGCTACATCTTGGAAATAGTCCAGATGGCCATTAACTAATAAGTGGATAAAGAAGATGTGTGCGTGTGTGTGTGTGTGTGTGTGTGTGTGTGTGTGTGTGACAGAAAGAGAGAGAGAGAGTTATATAATAGACTACTACTTAGCCATAAAGAAGGATAAACGAGAGACATTTCTAGGTAAATGAATGCACCTTGAGAATATACTTTTATGTGAAATAAATTAAACACATGTGTAAATATCACATTGTTTCTCTGGTGTGAGAAATCAAAAGTGTGAACAAGGACCAAAATATATTATAGATATTATAAAATAGAAACAAATGTTCAAATGGGAAGGAGGACTGCTGAGGAAGGGGAGAGAAGGAAGAGAAAGAAAATAAATGAGAAAAGGAAAAAATGGAAACAGTGCTTTTGTAAGCAAGGAAGGAAAGAGAGGTTGAAAGTATGGTAGGGAAATGTGAAAAAGAAAACTAAGTTATAGCATGAACAGGTATAAATTCCCTGTGCTGAATATGATCATTATGTATACCTGACATGTACCAGTAAACTTAATCTTTGCAAAGTCCTAAAAGGGTGTAATTGTAGGGGGTACTGAGCCAGAAGGTGAATTTCCTGGGAGAACAGAGTCCTGTGAAAAAATAGAGCAAGAACAGGGGCTGTGGGATTTAAAGAACAAAAGGGCAGCCAGGATGACTGGCCAAGGTGGGTAGAAGTAGTGAGCTGCTTGTGGGGGTAGGAGACCAAAGACCTGGTCAGGTGGAGCCTCCTCAGCTGCTGTGTGGGCTTGGCTTTGACTGAGCAATATGGGAAGCTCCAAGGGGAGTTGAGCAGTGCCTTGGCAGTTGTGGGTAAAAGCAGACGGCATCTCACAGGGCTGTAAGAGTGGCACACTGCAATGTTTGAACACCAGGCCTTGCACCCAGAAGAAGAGACTCAGGTGTTAAGGTGGAGAAGAGCACAAGGGGTCTCTTGCAGGAATACAGGTAGCAGAAGCTGGTGGCCGGGGGAGGTGTGCTGGCTGAGGAAGTGGTGCCAAAATGGCTGGATTCTAAGTGAGCCTTGAAAGGAAAGCTGTTTGAGTAGGCTGTGGTGATACTGGTGAGAAGAGGAAGACTTTAGGATGACTCCCAGGTCTCTGGCTTGAGCACATGGAAGGCTGTGAATTGTAAAATGCTGTGAGGGGAGAGACTGCATAGATAGCAGATTTGGGGAGGACTGTCAAGAGTTTTGGGTCACTTACTTTGAATCTGGAGATGCCTATTAAACGTTCAGGTAGAACAGTCCTATAAACACTTAAAAATATGTCTCTGGGATTTCCAGCAGCAATATAAATTTAGTGGTCATCAGTATACATGTGCTATTTAAAACCATGTAACTGACCAAGCTGTCTAGAAAGGTTTTTAATATCTCACTTTGGGAGAATTGCTGTGGCCCACCTCCCTCAGAGCCTCTATATTGACGCTTTCTCAGAAGTTTTCCACCATTGGGCCTGCCCTGGCTCTAGCACCAGTGGACAGATAGTGAAACTGATCAATGAGAAAGGCCTTGGTACTGGCGCCCTTTACATTGTTGAGTGGCCCTTGCCTTGATTAGATGGCTCCAGATTAGAATTCTTACAAAAATACTCCATCTGTTTACATGCTCTGTCCAGGGACTTAAATGCCTACTCACAAGGGCATTTATATATTATGGTGAATGCTACATTTGGAGAAGAAACAGAAGACTCTCTTGCTGCTGAAGAAGACAGGGATGATGATGTCAAACCTATTACTGAATTTAGATTTGTGCCTAGTGTTAAGTCAGTATTGCAGAGATGTCCACTGCAATGTGTGAACACCAGGCCTTGCACCCAGATCTGAGGATGGAGACTCAGGTGGCTATGGTGGAGAAGAGCACAAGGTGGAAGCACACGGACAGGGATGGGGGAGAGCCCCACATTTATATCTGCGATGAAGGATTGGCCCATTTAACAGCAGAAGGACAAGCCACACTGGGGATCAGAAAGAATGTTCTATGTCTGTGAGCAGCCCATGTAACATGGCTGGGTCCTGGACAGAAGAGTCAAAGAGAGATTATGAAGATGACATGGAGGCGGACAGTTTGGGGATGCACATGTTGGTCAGGGTAGTCATCAGGGGTTGGAAGGGAATAGATGGAATACAGGGCATAATTTATAGGATTAGTTTTAAATATTCACCCAAAAAATCAAATGCAGCAAAGTGCAGGAGATCTGTCCATGCTCTAGAGACCCAAAGAATCCAGCTGAGGGCCTGGATCCCAAGGCATTGTCTTGCATGAGTTCAGTTAAAGACCTAGACCCGGTGGCTGTGTCCTCCATGAGTCTCTCGATGGAGGTCTAGAGCCCACAACAATGTCTTATGCAACTCTATATCAAAGATCTGGGAAGGCCCAGAGGTTGGTGGTAGAAGCTAGAAAATCTGTTCCAGCAGGGTGTTTGTTGGATCTGTGCCTATGGCTGAGAGATCTGCAGCAGAGCAGGAAGCAACACTCTAGGTAATGACCAGAGCTTCCCTGAAGAGAACTGCAGCCATCCTCAGCAACAGTGAGGCCCTAAGCCTCAGCGGACAATCAGAATAGCTGAGTTCATATTAAGAAAACCAGTGTGACGAGCTTCTCCAGGAGAATCAACAGCGTGTCATTTCCCCATCTAGTTCTCTTTTTATGATGTTTGCAACAATCATCAGGTGGGTTTTCCATACCCTGAACCATACTGATTCAGTTCTGGTGGGTGTTATAAGTTGACAAGTAGTTAATCTACTACAGTCACTGAATTTTTTTTTTCCACTTTAACATTCTGCTCTTAAGTGTGGGAAAGAGCTTGGTACCTCTCTTCCCTCTGAAATGAGGTTGATGAAAGTCCCTTTTTCTTTTCCAAAGTTCACTTAAACCATTTAATCCTCAAAACAAACTATAGTGAGATAGCAAGTTGTCACCAGCAGTTGGAACTATGACAGAGCTAATAAATGTGAATTAGCTTAACCTGGAGGTATTTATAGTTCATCACTTACCCAAAATTTTGTGTCTAGGTGCCCTCTGAGTAGGCTGTAATACCTGCCTTTGCTGCATGTATCACCTTCATGCTAGTAGGCTTCTGTGGTGAAGATGCATAGGAGCCAGGCAGGAGACAGGCTTAAGTTAAGATGCCTGTTGGGGGCCTAGAGGTACCTTTATCCCTAAAAGAAAGGGCAGAGATCTCAGGAGGATCACCCTTTGTCATTCTCCACAGGAGGAAGGGTCTTGTACTAATTTGGCCCAGATCTCTGGAAAGTATCTTGGGAAATATCCCAGGACACATTGTACCACTGCTATGAGTGATTTGGAGTAGCTTCTAATCTTCCCACCCTGTTTTTTCTACTCTGCTATTGTTTGCAGCCTCTTAGGTTATATCATTTAATTTAATTTTTACCCTCTTAGGGCCAGCTAGTCAGCAGACTAAAGTGCTCTTGCTTGGGCAGAGCACAGCGGCCTGGGTTCAATCCCTGGTGCACCCTGGGTGCCCTGCTGGCCCCACCCCCAGAACATGCTGAAAAGGCAGTTGAGACTGAGTGTGGTGGCACGTGCCTATAATCCCAGCACTTGGGAGGCTGAAAACAGGAGGATCATATGATCTTGTAGTGAGGCCCTGTAGACCCTGTACTAAATACATTTTTTTTTTTTTTAAATTACCTTTTTAGGTTAGTTTTCTGTAACAGAACATGTGAAACTGGGTTAAGGTCCTCAAAGTTCTTATGATGATAAGTGTTTTGTCTTTATAATAGCTTAAATAAATCTAGGTTTTCTATAAAAAATAAAATAAAATCTCACTCTGAATAATGATGCTTGCAAATAACTAATTTATTTGTCCAGAATTATGTATTTATTTGGTACGGGGTCAAACCCAGGGCCTTGGGCATGCAAGGAACAAACTGTACCACTGAGCAACTCCTTTCCCTCTAGTTCTTTAAAAATTTTATTTTTGAAATTTTAAGACAAGGCTTTCTTAAGTTGCCAAAGCTGGCCTCAAACTTGCTATTTTCTTACTTCTGCCTCCTGAGTAGCTTGGATTATAGGTGTGAGCCACCATACCCAGCTTACTCAGAATTATAACAGAGAAGTAAGTGGGTGCCATCTGCCAGGCTCAGTGAGGACTGTGGCCTCAATGAGAAATTCTGGGATTTTGCTGCTATTTTTAGCATCATCCCTTATCATGCCAAGTCTGGAACAACTGTCCTTAGGTGCTACAAATGAGAGCATTAAAGAAGTCAACAAATTGAAATTGACAGTTCTGGCAGCTCACTGGTTTTCATCGACACTTCTGTGGCCACCTTTGACTGCTGAAGCTTGAATGTGAGCTTTCCTTGCGCTTAGCCTGTGTTCACTCGGCAGCTGCTTCCAGAGGAGCCTGCACATGGTGCATCTGTGGTTGAAGAGTGTTGAGCACATCCTGCGTCCTGGAATAGGCATGTGATTTATTTTTCTTCTCAGCAGAGGTAAATTTCTATCTATATATCTCACCGGTGTTTCCAAGGACTGTGCCATGAGAGAGGAGAGAGGTTAGTCATTTGTGTAGGCATGGTAAATACTGTGGAAAACAAGGTTTCTTATATGTTTTGGGAAAAGGAAAGTGTTGGAGCTCAGTTCACTTCCTTAGCCAGTGTGTATACCAGGGTAAGGCCTGGGGCCACAGAAGGAGGGGAAGTACTTGCTGCTCAGAACTTTGAGCATAAATCACAAAGTTCTTTTGGAACTAGGCCAACAGAGGAACTGTCCTTGTTCCCCAAGATACCCTTGGCTGCCATCTCCTCTTAGTACTTTTCCTGTGTAGTAGCTGTGTGCACACGGCCTCACCAGCATCAATATATTCTGCTAACAATTCTAGGGTATCAGTAGCATTAAAATTTCCATTTCACAAGTGAGAAAACTGAGGTTCAGAGAGGCTGTGTAAATTGTATGAAGCCACACAGACGCATTAGCACCAGATCTTCCTCAACTTATAGCTCATATCATGTCACTGTGGGCCAATCAGAAATGGCTGCTTGTCTTAATAAAGTACATCACTCTCAGCCTCCTTCCTGACTGGCTAGATGGCAGAGCTGGGAGATAGGATTATATTCAGTCTTTCTCTGTGTCCCACTCCCTTCTTCTATGTGGGATAGAAGAATTCCCTCATTGAATATTGATGCATTATTTTTTTTTGAAAAAAAAACCAGACTTACTCATATGTGACCTAAGACCATAGCACCATTTTCCAATAGTGAATTTGTGTTGTTTTCCTGCAGCCTAGAGAGCCTCCTGAAATAAGGGCTACCGCATGAAAGAGAAGCCTGCACTTGTCTCAATTCTGGCCCTTGTAGGCTATCCTAGACTCAGTCCAGTCAACTATTGGCAGGAGGAGGAATGTGCTGTCATTGCCATGTAAAGATGAATGGTAGTTAGGTTCTCGTGATTGGAGGTGTTGAAGCAATGATGTGACAGTTCGTTGGTGGCTTTGTCAATCAGGACTCTAATCCAAATGATAGAAATGTAATGCAGACTAGTTTCATAAAAAATGAAATCTGTTGATTCATGAAAACAAAATGTCTAGGCAAGGTTGTATGCAGAGGTGAAATCATGTGACATGGTGTCCTCTCTTTCTGTTGTTTTCCCTTCCTCTCTTTCTAGCCTTTATTCCTAGGCAGCTGTATGATGGCTTCTTGAAGTGCCAGGCTCATATCCTAAGCAGTTAATCCAGGTATGGTGGCAATGGCTGTAATCCTAGCACTGTGGCAGGCCAAGGCAGGAGGTTTACAATTTTGAGCCTAGATTGGGCAATTTAGCAACTTTTGAGACCCTTTCTCAAAAAGGCTTGGGAATCTAGCTCAGTACAAAGACTTTTTATGAGAAAACTTCTGTCCAATAATCCTGGAACAATTCTTGAACCTAATGTGAGTCTCCTGATCTCCCTGAACCAATCGCTATGACTAAGGAAAGACACATGCTGATTGGCAGGGCCAGAGCACATACCCTTCAGGCAGTGGGGCTGATAGCCAGCCTAGAACTAACAGTGGAGGGAGGTAGCTCCCCAAGGGGTGGGGGAGATTTCACCAGGTAAAAAAGAGAATTCTGAACATTGATAAAAGACCACTGATAAAGGATCAAATAGGTGAAGATCACTTTAAGTTCTGTTAACCTCTGACATGATGGTCAGCTGTAGTCTTAGCTGTAAAACGTTTGCTCTCTGTGATTCTTTTTTATCTTCATAGTCTTTGTTTGTATTATTATCATCATCCTTAGCATATTTGATGTCCTCCTTTCTTCTCTGGGATAAGTCACTAGCATGGTGTCTATTTGTATAGAAATTCCAGTTAATTTCATTGATGCGGAATCTGAACTCTGTACAGGAAGCAGAATTTTGATTGATGTCTGATTCTTTGTAACTGAACATAATGATACTGTGACATAGTCAACAATCATCTGTAACATTTTGCACTAGATTTCACTCAAGGGAGGAAATGTTTTGGTCTCTTCATTATTGTATTCCTAGTATCTACAGAGAGCTTGGCACATAGTAGATGCTTAGTAAATATCTGCTGGATGGATAAATGGATGGTTGGTTGGGAGGCAGGGTGAATGGATGGATATGACAGGCAGAGTAGGAATAACATGGTTTTGAGCTAGACAGATCTGGGTTTGACTCTTGAGTTTTGGATAAAGTTGTCTTTGATTTTCTTATATAGAGGGATGATCTCTTGGGGTCACTTGTAGCAAGGTAGACAGGCAGCTAGACCTTCCATGGCAGTTGGGTGGGACCAGAAGGGTCTTCCCATTCCCCTACCCTAGAAACAAACATCTCCAGGATTCTGATTAGCTCCCCTAACTATGGTTGTTCTTGGTACTGAAGAATCTTTGTGGGCCTCATAGGCCAGAGATCCTCCAGTAGGAAGTGTTCTTGAGTCTTCCATTTTGTACCCATTTAAGTGGAATGTTTTTGTGGGCTGCATTCTCTTTCACTTTTATCTACTTTATTTTCACAGTCACAGTATGAGAACTTTACTATCATCTCTTTAAACATATCTTTTTAGCTATAAAATGGGTATTACCTATAAGCATGGAGCCTAGAAATACCCTTATCCCTAAAAGAAAGATGACTCTTACAAGGAGAGATTTGTATTGTATTTGGGGTCCTCATAGGCTGTGGAATTCATTAGAAAGTACTTGTTGGACCCCTGTAGTACACATGATACAAGCCTTGGAAAAGACAGACCTGGGTTCAAATTCTGGCTTCACTGTTAGTTATATGGCTTCAAATAAATGATGTGACTCACTAAAAAGGGGATTATGATATGTACCTATTTCCCATGGCTGCAATAAGGCAGACTTTGTCAAATATCTTTGGCCTATATCCCATTGTTCACACTTTCAGGCCCATTGTCAGACAGCAAGGAAGATACAGGGCTGTCAAGTTGAAGCATGTATTAGTCAGAGTAAGGTTGGTTCTGCCTCAGTAACAAATGGTCCCTGATCTCCATGTTTTAACCAAATGCACATTTCCCAGTCACACTCTGACCAACATAGGTTATTCAAGGGCAGGGTAAGAATATCTGGTTTAATACTATCTCAGGAGTCTGGGCTGACAGAGACGCTTCTGTCTTGTAAACATATTATCTAGCAAAAAAGATTTTCTCACTTAGCCAGCAGGAAAAGGGGACAGCAGCGAAGATGCATGCCGGTTGTCTATGGTGTGACTCAGAAGCAACATATGTCACTCCTGCCTGCATTCTGTTGGCCACAATAGTCAACGTCCTATGCCCAGTTATGCACACGGGGTGGCAAACTCAGGAGAGCAGAGAGAGCATTTGGTGAGCACCAGTCCACGTCATTCCCCTTCTAGGGCAAGCCAAATCAGGTCTGGCTTGGTGCCTTGTGCCAGGAAGTGAGGAAATTTCACCCAATTTCCAGCTTGATGGGTGCACCTGAAAATATGGATTGCCTTTTCTGTCTTGGAGGTGGGGGACCCAGAGGTCTTCTGTGAAGGAAGAAGGGTGACAGAAATTAGTGTAGGCTGCTCCTGGGGGTGTGATCTGAGCCACATGCCACAACCTCTCATTTTGTAAAAAGGGTCTGGCCTTCATTCTGCTGGTAAAACAGTGAGGCTTCAGTATTTACAACTGGGCTAAGCAACAGTTTGTGGGGCTCAACAGCAAGCATGGCCCCAGATTCAAGCTCAGTCTGTGTCTTTTTAAATTTTACCAAATTAGATAGCATATCAATCATTATTAGCTATTCTTGTTTTAAAAATCTGTAACATATATATTGTTGTATGTTACCCTGTTTGTCTTTCTTTATGATTTTTGTTCTTGCTTTTGTTTTTACTTTTCAAAATAAAATAAAATAAAATTTCACAAGATTGTCAGGTTTAAAAACTATCTCATCTAGTCTTTCCATTGTAATAGTTATGGGGCTTGTATGAATTTGAGACATGCATGCATTTTCATGTGTCAAGCAGAGTTGCAAGGATCAGAATTGTGGTATTGTTTGTCGAGTCCTACTTGTATATTAATTCATTTAGTCCTAATAACAGAAAAATCCCCTGTGGGTGCCAGTTAACACATGCTTAAGCTGAGACCCGACAAGGTGGAATGACTCTCTGAAGGTCATCCAGCCCACAGACTTCAGGATTCCTGCTGGGCTGCCTATAGGATGGGATCATGCCTGGCACCAAGTCATCCAGATCCAAGTTCATCCTCCTAACCACCCTCACATGCTGCTTATTTATGCTTGAGCACAGTGTAAGCCCCTGCATCCTCTGCAGAGGTGTTGTGGATACCAATTACTGCTACCACAAGTGATGGTCATGTCTTCCTCCCTAAGATAGGCATGAGCTGAGGGGGCTTTTCTTGGCTGTATGCGAATGCTGTTTTGTATGAGAAAGGGACTTTCTAGGGAGAAAAACATTTCTGATGCCATAAAATTTAATGTTTTTCATTTACTGTCTTTCTTTTAAAACTTGGACATAATTTATTGAGCCATGTTTGAAATATTCAGGAGGTCCCTATGTATTCCTTCCAAAGGAAAATCATTAAAAATGCACACTGAGCTCCCCTGATTTCTGGAAGACATTAGAATATGAGAAAGAGCCACATAATTTCAGAATTTACATCTTTATATGGAAGCCTGTACTTTCCAGCACCCTGCTAAATAAATGTGAAAGCAACACTCCGGGGTGAAATACTTTCTGGCAATACCTCTGAATTAGGGAGCTGGTGTTAGATGCACAGTATTATATAACTTGCTCAGTCTGGCAACCAGTTTTTCAGGATACTAATCAACTGCCCATGGTGAACCTCTGCTCCGTGCCAGTTCTTGCTCAGTTCAGCTTTCCACTTGGCAGCATGGATGCCCATTTTATAGCTGAGAAGATGGGAGTGGGTGAGAAATGGGCTGGATGTGGCCTAGGGCTGAACTTGTTCTCCTTCCTTCCGCTTGCTGCCCTCATTCTGCCCTCCATCCTGAGTAGTATAACTTCCCCCATCTCCCTTTCTCCTAATCCCAAGTAGGCTGGACAGCTCTCCTCCATGCTCCCAGGGACTTCAGGATTCCTGCTGGGCTGCTAATAGCGAGCGTGGGATCCTGGTCATGCCTAGCACCATGCCTGGGACACAGTAAATGTTTGTTGAGTGAATGAAGACATGTGAATGGATGACTGAATATGCCAGTGAGTAAGTGACCCAGAGTTGTGGAGGGGTATGCGCTGGGCCACACCCAGGGAGGGAGGAGATGAGAAGAGGCCCTGGTTCTGACTCTGTGGCTCTAGGGATAAGCCTCTGCAAGGCTGTTTCCACACGGGGCAGACAGCCAGCTATCTAAAACACAGGTGCCACGAGGACAGGATTTGATCGTTCTCATTTGCTACTATCATCACAATGTCTAACCAAAGGCTGGCAGAGATGGGAGGTGCTCACTGCATATTTGTTGAGTGAATGAATTTGAGGATTTTCAGATGTTAGAGATGAGTTTCTTTTTTAAATGTTTTACTTTTAAGTTTCTTTTTTTTGTTAGTTTGTTTTGATACAATCTCACTGTATAGTTCAGGGTAGCCTTGAATCCCTTATGTAGTCCATGTTGACCTCATACTCACAGCAGTCTTCCTGCCTCACTTTCCTGAGTACTATGATTATAGGCCTGTGTCACCATGCTTGGTTTAGGTTTATTAGTGTATGTTTGTGATAAATAATCTATAAAGTAATACCTCAGTTCCTAAACAGGTCTGTTTGCAAACGGAAGCATTTGGCAAAATTTTGCTTCTGTTCACAAACTTTATCTTCCCCACACCAAGATAAACATAGCCATTTTCCACAAAATCATATAGCAAAGGGAGTTTGTAAACCACAGTACCATTATAGCTACATTCATATAGGGATCTGTATGGTACATATATACAGTGCACCTTAATCAATTTACTTCCTCTTCCCCTCCAGCCCTCCTGTCTTTGAAGAAGGAATCGTGCCTCAGAGGGCTGTGATGATGTATGGAGGCGCCGACTCCAAGGCAGTGCTTGGCACAGGCAGCAGATGCTGCCTGCTCCAGCTTGTTTGTTGTTTTGTTTAATGGTACAGAGGATTGAACCCAGGACCTTTACACTGAGCTACAACCCCATCCCTTTATTTTTTTGTTTTGTGACAGGGACTCACTAAAGTCACTGAGCTGCACAAGCTGGGTTCAGATTTGTGATCTTCCTTAGCCACCCAGAGTGCTGGATTACAGGTGTGCAACACCATGCCCAGCTTTGGGTGCTCATAGCACTGGTGGCCTCATCTCCCCCTTTTCTTCCTCCTTGGCTTCTGGCCAAGCAGGCTGGAAAAGACTTTCTGTGCCTTGGAGGAGAGGAGTGCACCACCAAACTGCCCTCTGGCCTGGGGTCCCTGGAAATCAATTGCTTTCCTCTGTGAGAAAGCCTGTGACTGCTCTTGAGCAGTGAGGTTGACAAAGCCTGTCAAAGTCATTTTTGAACCCTTTTCACAGGCCCCACTGAACGCAGTGCTTGGTACTTGTGATGGGTTGTAATTACAGCACGGTGCACTGCCAGGTGAATGGCATCACGTGCTGTGTCAGCGGGAAGGAGCCTTTGCCCTCTTCCTCCTCTGCAGGTTCACCCAGCTTTGGCCTAGGAAAGACAGTCTGCTGAAGTGTTGGGTCCTCAG
This sequence comes from Octodon degus, assembly GCF_000260255.1. Taxonomy (NCBI): domain Eukaryota; kingdom Metazoa; phylum Chordata; class Mammalia; order Rodentia; family Octodontidae; genus Octodon; species Octodon degus. The sequence continues at coordinate 3,849,503 of NW_004524771.1, read as the reverse complement.
AGGCAGTCCCAAGGAAGACGAGTTGGGTGACATCCTGTATTCCTTGTCAGGGTGTGGGCTGTCGAGGAGACAGCATGGAATGTTGGCATGCCTTACAGCTAACCAGGCAGTGTTATATTCTGTTACAGTGAGAATTATTTGTAACAAGTGGTATGTGGTCTAGGATTCCTCATTACACTCAAAACCACAGGAGTGTGTAACTGTGTGGCTTGCACACTACACACAGGTGTATAGCTCTGGGGTTGATCCACTCACCAATCCCAAGTCTATGAATTCTGGCCAGAGAGTATACTTTTTTCTTGTTTGCAAAGAAGAGTCTTTTCGTTGAGGCTGACATGACTAATGAATAACTCCTCCAAAAGCAGCGACTGTTGCTGTTACTACAAAGGAGTCATTATGGAGAGGCTAGATGAATGGATCACAGGAAGGAAACAGATGTGAGTGAAGTTCTACAGCATGGCTAGGGCTTTAGGAGGAAGGCAGGGTGGAGGTGCAGCCTACTTTGGATAGTGACTGCCCTCTCCTTCTCTTGGGATGTCTCATTCCTTTTCTTGCTCTGTCCCCTCCTCCCTTTGCTTATCTACCAGCCGCAGGAAATTAGTAGTGCAAGACTTTTTTTTAAACTATGGACTATGGAGAAATTTGTGGTAAAACAATACAGTGCACCTCTATGTGTCCAGAATACAGTCTCAGGCAGCTCTAGCACCTACCAGCAGGGGCTGGTCCACTCCTAGCTCAGCGTCATTCTGAAGCAAATCACATCAAGTAATCAGACCTGGCAGCAAGCCTGAAGGGCTTTCAGTGGAGACTGTGCTGGTAGCAACTGGTTTGAGTTTTAGGAGGCTGTGTGAGCGTGGGTAGGGAACAGGGAGCTGTGCTTCTCCAGGCTCTGCAGAGGGCGCTTTTGGACGCTGGTCGGACAGCAGATGGGGAGGAGAGGACAGAAAAACCTGAGAAAGGTTCCACAGAATAAGGGGCAGTGTACACCTCTGCTGGTGTCCATTTAATGAGGTAACGGTCAGTAGTGAAGGACTGCCTCATACATGCCAAGTTCCTGCACATGCATTAACTTATTTAAATCTCACAGGAGCCTTGTGAGCTCGCTCGCTCTTTCTTTCTTTCTTTCTTTCTTTCTTTCTTTCTTTCTTTCTTTCTTTCTTTCTTTCTTTCTTTCTTTCTTTTTCAGACAGGGTCTTACTGTACAGTTCAGGCTGGCCTTGAGCTCACTTTGTAGCCTAGGCTGGTCTTCAGCTTACAATGATCCTCTTTCTTATAATGTCTATCTATCTATTTATTTATTTATTTATTTATTTATTTATTTATTTGTCTATCTATCTATTTATTTATTTGATACAGGGTCTTGCTAGGCAACTTGGACTTATAGTGATCTTCCTGTCTCAGCCTCCCCAACATGCGCCACCATACCTTGTTTCTGTGGCCAGCTCACTGTGCCCTTCTGGGGCCGACCTGGTGTGCAGTACCAGGGACCAAACTTGGGTCCTTGCACTTGCCAGGCAGGTACTTAGATCACTGAGCTATCTCCCCAGTACCTCTTATTTATGAGAGACCAAAACTGAAAGAAGAAAAAGGGAGTTGTCTGAGGTTACATTTGGCAGGACCTGAGGATGCAGCAGGTGGGTTTCTGTCTGCAGCAGCCCTACCCCAGAGTTGGCAGGTAACCATGTTGCCACTGGCCGTCTAGTAATACTCTGCAGCCTCGGTGAGAGTTTTGGTCACCTGCTTCAGACTTGCGCAACTGCTCAGATGCCTCTTGCTTTCCTCTGCTAAGGTGAGCCGGTCACTCAGCAGAGGGCTGGAACTTATGGATCATGGTTGTGTTTGCTTTTTTCCTCCTGTTCTCCTGCTCTTACTGATTTGTCTCAAACCACTGCCAAGGAGGCATTGGACACTGTTTGAATATCATAATTTTTGTGTACTCTGCCTTTGCTTTCAGAGCCATTTACGGATAGCAGGGAAAAGTAGGAGTCCTCTGAGACTGGAGTGGCTCGCTCTGTGTGACCTTTCTCCACGGTTTGTTGTTATCTGAAAAACTATGTGTCCAGGGGAATAAGGGCTGCTTTTGGGATCTTGGACCAGCAGTGCAGGGACAGTAACAGTTACCTGTCATCTGTGTCTCAGTGGCAGTGGAACTGTTGTTCATGTTGGGGTCCTCCACTGAGTGGCAATCCCTGCAGATGTTTTCAAGTGTCACCTCTCAAGCTCAGTGTTCTGAGCCATGGTAGGCTGGTTCCTAAGGAGACTAGGGGAGTTGTTTAGATGCAGAGTTATCACCAGAGTTGCTATAAGCCTCTATTTAGTAACTGTGCAGACAGAGCCCACACAGCACTATGTTCGTGGCATTTGGAGACGGCTGTGACTTTATGATGTGGCTGTGAGGAGGGTCTGCTCTGAGGGATGGAGCTCCTGCTTCCTCTAGGTGAGCCTGAACTGCTTCCTGGGCTTGAACTGGTATGCTGCAGAGTCAAGCAATGAGCAGACAGGAACAAAGAAAGTGAAGAAGGGGCCAGGGAGATAGCTCAGTAGAATAAACGCTTGCCCAGCAATCACAAGGGCCTGCGTTCAATCCCTGGTTCCACCAAAAGGAAAAAAAAAGAAAGACAGTGAAGATACAGAAAAGGGCAGTCACAGGACTGTGCACATCAGAGTCAGGCTAATCCCCTTCTTTGGATATTGTATGACTTTGACATTCAATTCATCTTTCTGAGCCTTGGCTTTCCTTGCTTGTAAATGGGGATGATTCTATACCTCTCAGGCTCATCCCAAGATATAAAGTGCCTAGAACACCATCTGATCCATAGGAAGTGCTCACGGGGACAGAGCCTAGATAGCTACATGGACTCCGTTATCCTTGTGTATGCCTTAGCAGCCTTGCATATTGTGAGAGTAGCCTCATTTTATAGGTAGGATCCCAGGATCCAGAAATGTGTACTTGCTCCAGGTCACACAACAATGAGTAGACAGGACCCCTGGACCTTTATTTCTCCATACCCCATCTGCATCTTCCTTCCTTAAAGAGTTCTCCCATATGGAACACCCAGGTGTGGTGGTGGTCAGACCTGAGGACTGTCTTCATGCTGGGACATGCATGTAGAAGTTAGTTTCCAAAATACTTTTCTGAGAATCAGAGACCACTTTAAGAAAGGCTGATCCTGGAGCTGAGGAGCTTCCCTATCTTATCTCATAGCTTCCCTATCTTATCCCACAGGGTGCTAAGTCCTGTGGTAGGCTCTGCCTCTGTTGAGGTTCTGGGTCACTCTGGGTGCCCCTTCTCTTACTGCAAAGTTTGACCATCTCGACTGGCCTTGGGAGGCTCAGCCAAGAGCCCAGCTAGTTATTTAACCATGGCAGCTGTCTCAATTACTTTTTTCATTGTTGGGACAAAATACCCAACATTCAAAATCAAGGAAGGAAAAGTTTATTTATCTCACAGGTTGTGGAAGTTTTAACCTATTTTTGGATGTCTTCAAGGCAGAATGGCACATGGCCAAGGGGAGCAGTTCATGGTAGCAGAAATTAGCAAGAGTTAAAAGGGAGGAGCAGTGGCTGCAGCAGTTAGCAAGCCTCTTTTCCTTCCTTATATTGCATTCAGTCTATCTGCCCCAGGATGGGTGCAGCACTCACACCCATTATCCCAGCGTTGGATCATGAATTAATCACAAACTCTAGAAGCCTACTGCAATGACTGCATGAGGCTTTAGTGGACAACTAGATACAATCCATAACAGCAGCTAAAGACAGGTGCTTCCCTGTGGGATAGACAGTACCTTTTCCTGGGCTGTGGTTCCACTTACGTTTGTTTGTCTGTCTGTGAGTGATGGTGACCTTGTCTTTGTGGATGCCCTCAGTTTCTGGTTACAGGCTCATCACCCTTTATGCCCTCTACTATTTCATATCTTCAGAGGCTAGCTTATTGTCACAGGGATGGTGTTTGCTGAGAGGTAGGATGGGGGAGTGGTGTGGCTAAGAACATGAGCTCAGGAGTTTGTGTCCTAGTTCTGCTCTTATTCCCTGTTTGCTCTTAAGCAAGTTGCTTACCTTCTGTGCTCCAGGTTGCTCAGGCACACAAGTGGGGCCGGTAGCAGCACTTACCTCATAGGAGCTGATAACAGGATTCAGTACAGTTTTGCCTCAAGCATATAGTAATGCTCCTGGTACACAGCTCTGGGTTCCTGCCTTCTCCACCCCACTGTCACTTTATGTGGGCAGAGAATTTCAGTTTACAAAATACTTGCCCTTTCTCATCTCTGTCAAGTGTCTAAGGCCCCCAAAGGAGGAGCAGAGAGTATTGGATTTCAGAGTAGGAACCTAATCTGTAGCCATGGCCCAGTTAGGAAATAAGCGCTTGCCTTCCTGAGCTTAGTGTCCTGCTCGCTCACTTGGACATATTATTTCTCTTTTTGGGTTGTTTATATATCACCTGAAGGGCCATGTGATGGCAAGAGTATGGGCTTTGGGCCATCCTAACTAGAGCTTAGATTGAAAGGCACTCAGAAACACTGCGACCTGGGCTGTTGCTCAGTGGAGTCTCACTCTCTTCCTCTGGTAAGTAGGTGGGATGTGGCAGCTCTGAGAAAGGCCGCATGGTGCTGGGCCAGGGCGACTGCTAGCAGCTCTGAGTTCTTACGACTTTTCATGCCGCTGCAGTTGAGCTGCATCTCGGCACTCACTGTGTAATTATTGTCCCTCATTTTCAGTATTTAAGGCCAAATCATGTGATGTATACATTTCTAAAAGAATGATGGACATTGATAACATTGGTTCTGTTTTATTTTTCTTTCAATTATCAAACTTATTTAAAGATGACTATGTTTTGGCTTTTTTCATTGTTAACTGTTTATTATTTTTTTCATATTTATTAATGTAACACATTACTTCAAACAGCATGTGTATCATAGTTCAGTGTGTCTCAAAGTATTGTACAGTTTTCCTATTCAGCATAGACCAATACTTTTGTAAAATAAAAAAGATATCTTGAAAAATTGGGCCACAGAGATAGCTCAGCAGTCTAAGCACCTGCCTAGGCAAGCACAAGGACCTGGGTTCAATCCCTGGCACCACATGCCATGCCTGCCCCACCCTGGGTACACCAAACTGACCACCAAGACTGGGCATGGTGGTGCACACCTGTAATCCCAGCACTGGGGAGACTGAGACAGGAGGATCTATACGAGTCAGAGCTGCATAGCGAGACCCTGTACCAAATACATAAAATTAAAAAAAAAATTAACAAATTCCTGGGTTTCACAGCAGTATAAAACTGCTTTAAACATTTCTAAATGCTTACTCTGTCTGTTCTTCTCTTGTCTCACACGGATAGTGACAGTATCACAGTGGCAGCCGCTCACAGGCCACGCTTTGCACTGCACTTACACAGGCTCCCCCACTCTGCTGTTGCTGAGAGGGTTAGGGCCAACCGTGACTGTTACCACCATCTGTTGCTGGCTGGCTGGGTCCAGGCAGTTTTTCTCTGGCTTTTGTCCTCATTTGTATCAATTAGTGATCAGAGGTTGAGAGCTGACATGTGGAGGAACCAGTGACATTATGTCTTATGAATGGTAAACTGAGAACTGTTTTCTACACCAGGAAACAGCATGACAGCAGTTCAAGCTCTTTCTAAGAAATGTTCTTCCTTTGTCTTTTCCAGTCACAGGACCATTTAACAAGTACTTCCTTGGTTTTCTCTTTCCCTGTGTATTTGAATTGGAATTTCTGGCGTGAGGCCCAGAAATCTGCATTTTTCAGAAAGCGCTCTTCCAAGTTGCTGGTGATCAGCTGGAGCAGGGACCACTGTCAATACCATGGTACTTCCTTCTCCTCTTCAGGACAGATTTATCTTCCATATCCATGCAAGGGGCAGCCTTCTGCCATGTTCAAGACTGCTTGTGCAAAGAGCATAGATAGTAAGTTCGTCGAGGCATGAGTTCACCTCCCTACTGTGTTACTTCTTGCATGGACATTTAGGCTTGCCCATCCTGTAGGGGAGTGGGCGAGGGTTCCTCAAGCCCATGACGGGCCTGGCAAGTAGCTGACACTCACAGAAAGCACTTCCATGGCCTCCACAGCCACTACAAACAGGATAGAAGATAGCTTGTGAGGTTCAGCACATACATAGATTCTGATATTTTTAAGTGAACATCCTTGAAGAGCTTGAGGGTATAACCAGCACAGCCTCAACTGCTGTTGAAACTTGGGGTGGGGGAGCCTTGTTCTTAACCAAGAAGCATCTAATTTGTTAGATGAAAGAGCGTGAGAGGCATGATGTACTTCAGTGTGATGAGATAGAACATTCTGGTATGAAAGGAGATGCCAAAGGTTTTTTTAAAAAATTATAATTCTTTCATGATTTGGCAGGTAATTATGATAATTCCTGGGATTTTCACAGATTTAAAAGCTTTTCACACCCACATTATTTTTGGAGATTATCTTTCCTGATACTCCAGCTGGAAGGAATTGCTCAGTCTCCTGAAGCTCCAAAGGCATCGTCTTCCAAAACCAAACTTAAATGTTACCTTCTTGGAGATAATTTTTTCTGTCTGCTAGGTCAGGGCTACCATGTAGGTATCAGTTTGTATGTTAGGATTTTGTTTGATTGGTTATATCTGCCTAGGTTGTCCTCTTGAAGGACAGTGACTGATTAATGCTGTTTGTGAAAGGGGCAGTCAGCAGGAGAGAGTTAGTGAAGCCTCAGATTAAATTGTCCCCTTTGGATGGGATTGAGGAAATTTTTAGCCATTGGAATCTGAATTCGTACTTTGAAAACATGTGCAGGGAAGATAGACAAGATACTCATTTAGGAGTGACTTGCCAAGGAAAGGCATAAGAGGTTTAGAAATGGTAGTTGCTACCAAACAGCCTTGCTGCTTATATTCTTAAATCTTTCTACTTTATTCTTTCCAGCTTTAAGGATGAAATGTAAAGAATGACTTTTAAGCCTTTATAATTCATTAGCTGATAAGTTGTGAACCTTCCTAGTACAGTTCAGCAGCCACACTTACTAACCAGGTACTATGCTTGGCCCTTTCAGAGAATCAAGGCTCTCTTTTGATCCTCTACAGAATGGACCTTGGGCTGAGCTTGGAGCTTTATCAGCCCTGATCACTGTATCTCTATTTGACAGTGGTCAGATGAGACTTCATCAGTGTTATCAAATGACCTTTTCCCTACCTGCCTTCAAGAGTAATTTTCATGGATTATAATGATGGAGAGTAGAAAGAAACATGAATCTCAAATGCCATAAGCATTGATGGTGCCAGAACACAGTAGGTACCTGTTTGGGATTTAGGGCATGGATATGCCAACATAGGCTGCCTGGGGTGTTCCAGGCTTCATGAGGTACTCTTGTGTGTTGTCTCATTAGGTGGTCTTCCCTGACCTTCCTATCTTCCCTCCGTGAGGCTCTATTGGTTTGTCTGACCAAGTATGACAAGGATGAGAACTGTGTGACTCTCCTGCCTGCCTTACCCCATGATTCACTTAGAACCTACCTGGCAGATGAGTAGTACATCTAACATGCTCTTACTTTGGGTGATGTGTACTTCCCCATGGTTGTTCCAGGTTCTTGGTGTGTCACAGGAGGGGCCCATTTGACCTCTAGAGACCTGTGACTTTGCTGCCTTCTCCATATTTCCTTATTCCTCCACCTGTCACAGAAAGCTGACTCAGTCTCTGAGCATTTCCCCTGCCTCAGACATTCTGTCATGACTGAGAACTGCAGGATCTCATTTCATTTGCACAGTGATCCATTTTATAGATGATTAGCCTCTGAGTCATAGTAGTTCATCAGGCCCAGGCTTGTTTTGGATCAAAGCCCCCTGTCAGCTGTCTCTTGCCCCTGCTGGCCTCTCATGCCAGTCCTGGCACCTATGGCTTCCCTGGATAGATGTACCTTTGTCTTCTCTCTCTGTAGGACAGCCTTCTGGAGCTGAGCCTAGTTATTGAAGAGAGGGGCTGAGTGGTGTTATTGAGACACTGAACATTAGAGGTGGAGTCAGAGAGAGGAATTGGGTCTTATCTCTAGGGTAGTCAGTGCATTGAGGCTGAGTGCAATATCGTGAGCGGAGTGATTGTTAGACCGCCTTCTGTGGTTTCTACTGGCTACAACCAGATTAGGAAAGACCTCGAGAGACCCTCAAACCACGCAATGGTGACTTTTTTGGGATGGGTGACTTCAAATGGGGTGTAATAATGGTGACATCCAGTTAGAAGTGGTCAGAACCAGCTCTCATCGCTAGAGCCTCCATGCTCAGCTTCAAGGTCCTCCTGGACTGGCAACCAGTCATCCTCTGTACCTTTTGCACCTCGCTGGGGCAAGGCTAGTTCTGGGTCCCCTGCACCCTGTCTGCACTGGGACACCACCAGTCCACAGTGCCGTCTTGGGAAACCTGCTGCCCCCGCACATCCACCATGCTAAAGAGAGTAAGGCGCTTGGGAGACTCCGATTTATGTGGTTTGGTTAGGTGAGCTAGGTCCCTGGTCTCATTTCTGCCAGTAGCAGATCTTGCAGGTCTAAAGTTTATACATGTCTGTGATGCAGGGTCTCATAGCCTCAACATAGTCAATGCATTGAAGTTATTAAACAGCAGGTAACAAGATGAGATGCAACTTAGAGAAGATCACTGTGCCTCTTGGACGAGACTAGATCAGAGGGCACTGATTCTGTCCTGCTCTCTGCAGTTGTCTCTGGCTATGGTAAATGAGTGGTCAGGTGAGACCTGAGAATACCTCCAAAGTCTAATGTAGATTTCCAGAGAATGGCTTCTTGGCCTATTTTTATTTTTGAGATAATAGGAACTATTTTTGATCTTACATTCCTCTCCTGAGGCTCTCTTTAATTCTTGAATTTGTTTCTGGGTGTACTTAAGTGTGGAAATACCTATTTGAGGAACATAAACTGCTGTAACTTCTAGAAGGTAAGTGTAAGGTACACCAGTGGCCAAGGGTAGTGATACGCAGTATAATTTCAGAGCTTCAGAGGTTAACTCAGAAACAGTGAACATCAGAATTTAACAGTGAAATTAAATTTTGTCTCCTCAGTTCCAAAAATTATTTTTTCTAGTCTTCATTGTAAAGAAAGCTTTGTCTCATGTGGTCAAGTCATTCTTCTGGCTGCAAAAGAGAACCAGATTTTTGACAGCTCATGATAAACACCACTTAAAGCTAGGATGTTTGGAGGTTTTATGTGCTGATGGAAATTTGTTGTAGCACCCTGGCTCCCACTGCAAAACAAAACAAAAACATAAAACCTTGCTTTGTTTTGGTAATGGCATTGGCATTTATTTATGCTCACATTTTGTGGGAGCACATTGGCAGGTGTTCAGTGGTGATATTGGCAGCTACTGTGTGGGTAAATAGATTCACCAGCCCGAGGAAGCTCATGGAGTGTTTGTATGGTTTCTGTGTAGAGGATTCACAGTGACATTAGTAATATCATATTTGTTTGTTAAAGGCCAAAAGAAAAATCAACTGTAGATTTTTGTGTATAAAAGGAACAAGACAACTAGGGAATATTAACTTTAATCTGCACAAAAAAAGCTGGTTGAGGGTTCAATGACTTCTTCCTTTCTTAATTGCATACTCCTTATTGTATTTTTTGTGCCATTTTCACTTAGTATTGTACACTGGATTGGCAGAGGTGGGCACCTTACAGACAGAGGGGTGCCATTTGAGAATTCACAGAGCAAGTTAATAGAAGTGTCCAAGATGAAAATTAGAAACCTTATAAATTTCATGTTAATTGCTCAATGGCTCCTTTTTATTTTAGGTGAAAAATTTCAACTCTTTAGAGCTTAATTCTTTATAGAACTTCATTTTTTTCTCTCACTGATAAGTGAAAGAGTACTCATTACTAGGAAACTTACCTAGGGAAAAGGAGAAATAATGGGAAAAGCACACCTCTTGAATGTTAATATCTTCCTGTACTTCCTTCTAAAATTTTCTTTTCTTTTTTCTTTGGTGCTAGAAGTTAAACCCAGGGCCTTCACAGTGAGCTATACCCCAGCCCTTTGTGTGTGTGTGTGTGTGTGTGTGTGTGTGTGTGCGCGCGCGCATGTGCGCACACACACACACACACACACACACACACACATTTTTGAAGAGTGGTCGCGATAAGTGTCCCAGGTGAAATTTTATGCCTCAACTTTTTTGAGACTATAAGCATGTGCCACCATGCCTGGCTCATTCTAAGCATTTTGCCACTTATATGGCAAAACAACCAAAAAGAAGGGCTTCCTTTTGCTTATCCAATGGAGACCTGGGTTAGTGATCTTTAGTTTTAGAGTGGGTTCCCTGTATACTCTTTTTATACTGACAGTATCTTTTATCTCATGTAATATACATGTTACAGATGGCCTGGTATTATTGCATATCACACAGTGTAGTAATGACTTAAATAAGTCTCAGATGTGGGAGGGGCGATCTCTTGGACAGGTCACGGGCCCAGGCCAGCTCAGTCTGCTGACCTCATGTTGTACAGGCTTCTCTTAAGGTGCTTGTAGTCTTTCTGCAGGGTTCAGAGACAACATGGCAGCATAACATCTCATATTTTTCTAATATGTTTGAATAAATTATAATTGAGAAGTCTATATTTATGATAGGCTACTGTATAGCCATCTCCATTTTTATTTATTTAGGATCAGCCAGAAATACCGCATAATTCAATTTAGAAAGATCCTGTGTTTCCTCATAGGCTGTGGGCTACATCTGGGCCCAATGCAGTAGCAAGTTCATAGCGCACAGCCAGGCTCCACATCTGCTCTTTTTGGTGGCATGACCTTGAACAAACTACTATTTCTCTTTCTGCTAAGGTGAAAGTAATAGTACATACCTCTCAGAGCTCCTGTGATACAGCTACAAGGAACACATAGAAAGGATCTGTCCTTGAGTGGAGTCAGCAGTGACAGAGAAGTAGTTGTGCAGCTGCTATTGTGTCTGACACTATCGTTGACAGTAACCTGAAAAAATCTCTGGTTCTATTTCCTTGGTTTCCAGAACCAAGGACCTGATGAACAGAATGGTTGCAGTTACTCTCATTGTGCTGTTAGCAGGGACTTTCTTGACAGGCATAACTCAGATTAGAATACAAGTATTTGTTAGAAAAGTGTTAGTTAACCAGAAACTGAAATTTTAAAAAATGATGATATCTTTTAATTATAACTTGTGGGCTGGCTACTCCCAAGTGCTAAAACTAAGCAAATTAAGACGTATTCAGCATGAGGTGGGTTTACACAGTTCCAAGGTAAATGGCCCCAACAAGCTGCTGATACCTTGCTGAAAGGTGGCAGGAAGGAGGGTCTGGAGAAGGAGGGACATGGCATGGAGAGCAGCTGCCTTGTATCCTTACAGTTTGGTGATTGTCTGTTCCAGGTGGCCGAGATGCATGGGGAGCTGATCGAGTTCAATGAACGCCTGCACCGGGCCTTGGTGGCCAAGGAGGCCCTCATATCCCAGATGCGCCAAGAGCTCATTGACCTCCGGGGGCCGGTGAGTACTTCATCCTGAAGATGGAGCCTGTCTGTTGATCTGGCCTCTGCTGCCCCCAAGCACTGTTTAGTTCTTTTATTATTGGTAGTGTAAAGGGTATAGAAAGGCACTAATGCTAAAAGAATGCATATCCATGCTTCTACCGTCCAGATTTTGCCTACATTGATTTCTGCCACATTTTCTTTTTTGGGAGGCAGCAGGGATTAGAATAAATAAAATGCTATAAATTATGCTGTAGCCATACTTTACACACCATCTGCTAGTAATCTATTCTGAAATTGGCCATTATAAAATAAGTATGCTACTGCTATTAATGAATATTTTGCTATTATGAACAACAATCCTATTAGTGTTCTAACACTTGTGCTTATACACACATATAACTTCTTCCTCATGTTGAAACATATTTATTATATAAAATGTTAAGTGCCCAAAGGTAGGCCAGATTAAGTATAATGTGGATTATATTATATACAATTCTCTTTTATTTTTTCCAGTACTCTGTGGTATCCATTGACAGATTCAGCTGTTTTCAGTCATGACTGGTCTAGTTTCTAATGACCTATCCCAGCTTCTCTGACACCTTTGAGAGAGGTTGTATTATTTCCATTTATAGGTTCACTGAATGAGGACCTTATCTTTCAATCAGTATGCATTGGAGCCGGATTCAAACTCAGATTTAATTGAAGTTATATTGTTTTTCTATGCTGCACAATGCCAGTGGATTGGGAGGAGCAGAGTGAGGTCCTTGGGTTACCCTTTGCCTTTCTGAGTAAGGTGCTATGGGTCCTCCACAGTTGTTTCACACCCGTGCCCTACCTTGAAGACTTGGTGTCTAACAGTGTACCTCGTCTCACTGCATCTGTGCTCTGGAGCTTGAAAAGACACCAAGATGTGGGTTTGAGAAGCTTGTGCTGACCCATTTCCCTCTATGATAGGGCAGGTCTGGGATAGGCAAGGATCTTCTATTCTCTGCCTAGTTCTAAGTGTTCTACCTTGCTCCAAGGGACTCTGTGGCAGGCACAAACCCACAGAGGCCCTGTTCCTTAGCATCAGCTCAGATTGGGCCCTGTAGGTGTCCTTCTCTCCATACTAAAAGAATGACAATCCCTACTGTCACTGTGGATGCATTTTCAGAGAGCAATCTCTTTTTTTTTTCTTTTCAAAGTTTTATTGATAAACATATAGCAATGAGACAGTTTCAAATCAAATCGAAAGTACAGTTTCAACAAATAATACACTGCATACATTCTTCCTAGTGGTTAATTGCTGTACAAGATGGAGACTTGTGATCCTACTTACAAACATCATTAGAAAAAATCATTCTATTCATTAAGAGAATGCAACTATATATCTATCCCAACCACTTTGAATACACAGATACAAAATGGACATTCATAGTTATACCCCAATTTTTTTTAAGTTCCGTTGTTGAATATTATAGGTGTGTAAACTCAGCAAAATATTCTAAAAGAGTACAGAAGCCCATAATATCATTGGGTCTTCTGTTTAACTGGCAATGTCAGAAATTATTGACCTGAGTCCCCCACAGCTCAACATAACAACATGGCTTTACTTCCTATATTTCATCTTCATACTTTTCTACTGGATGGTTAAGACCAAGGTAAAGCAGGACCTGTGCAACAAGAGCTATAGCTTTTTGGTCTGAGAAGGTCAGTGAAATGCCCTCAGGATTTATCTTGAGATCCTGTACCTCAGATTGTAGAACCTTTGTCAGTGTCAGCCATTTGGATGAGTCACGGCCAATGCTTGGCCTATGTGCTCTCAGAGAGCAATCTCAGTGTCACTTTGAATAATAAGAACAATCAGCTGACTTGTACAAATTATTAACTGCCAATACCTATAACTTGTCTTTATTAACCATTACTTGTTAAAAATTTAACTGAATTCTTTCAAGCATTATAGTTTTATTTAATCATCCTTTTTCCATATCAGTAATTACTATTATGACCCCCATTTTGTAGAGGAGGAAACTGAGCTCAGAAATGAAATCACTCACCCAGTATTCCACAGTGAGAAATAACAGATCTGGGTTTGTCTTAACAATTTTATTTATTTAGGCACTGAGGAATGAATGTGGGGTCTCAGTCATGCTAGGCAAGTTCTCTCTACCCCTAGCTGTGCCCCTAGCAAGATTTTATTGTTTTAGGAGTTTTTGAACTCAAAGTTTTTTGACTCTTGAAAAACTATTTCACCATTGCTGAAAAGTCTAGTACTTGACAGAGGTGTTCAGTGAGTAGTCAGTGAAAAGTGCCTTCGTCTCTGTTGCCTCCTGATTTTCTTACTCAGAGGCAAAGCGTGTTACCAGTGTTGGCTTTATCTTTTCAAAGATGAGTGATCCTTGAGTAAGCTACTCACATATACTTACATGTTTTAATAATTAGTTAACACACTAAATTTCTTGTTCTGTACATTACTTTTTCTCATTAACTATAGACCTTAGAGCTCTCTTTATCTTATTTTATATATCATATAGTTCTGTTCTTAAGAGTTGTATTGATTCTCCTGAATTAGCAATACCATAACCCACCTAGCCTTGTGGCTGGATATGGCATTGTTTCCCTGTTTTTACTTTTATAACAGTATTAAAATTACATCCTTATGTAACCCTGTGGTTCAGAAGGAAGCTTGTCTGGCTTTTGCTCAGGGTCATTTAGGGTAAGGCTGGGCTTTCCTGCTTCACAAGCCTGGGACCTTCGGGCAGACTTGTGCCTACTCCCATCTGTTCTGTCCGTTCCCAGACTTATCTGTCCAGAGCCAGCAGCATGTCAGGCACACACAGGTTGGAGAGTTCCAGCAGCATATCAGGCACACATAAGAGGCATTATCTTCTTTGTTGAATAGGGCACCTGCAAAGCAGCAGTTTACTCGCTGCTGGGTTACTCACTGTGCTCCCTTACTGGCTGGGCCTTGGTCTACTACCCTCCTTCTTACTGTTCCCCTTGCCTGTAGTACTGCTCTAGGTCTAGAGAACAGTTCCCTGGCCCCAATAGCTATTTCTCACATTCTCAGGAAGCCTTGCTACCCTGGTCATGTCAGGCTTTCCACATTTATATGTATCTCTCCTTCCTATCTTAACTACAATATTTCCATATTAACATAACATTGATTTGGATCTTATCACCCTGTTTCCTTTGTGTCCCAGTGTGTCACACAATTGATGCTCAATAGTGGATTGGTTATCAAGTGAGTAAGTGAATGTTACTGGTGGTAGATAGTAAGTAGTATTCAAGCCTTGGTGACATGTAAGCGCATCTTCTCTCCTATGCTGGGCTTGCTTCTGCTTAGCCTGGATGCCCTCCATGACTCAGATAGCTTTTGGTATAGAATCAGCTCTAATTGTCATCTTATCCTGTCCTGTGGGGAGTTGTGATAGCCAGAAGGCAGGAGCGAGTTAAATGGCTATTAAGGGCCTGAAGGCTGTTGAGAAGAGCTGGCCATTTGCACTGTTGCCCCAGGAGTACACCTTTGACCTTTTCATTACCACTCTCACCCACAACTGGTCATCTCCCCAGAGTCCACACACATGGGAGGAGGAAGGAGGCCAGTACAGCTCTGTGAGAATTCTGGAGTCTTCTCTTTCTCTGCATTGTCAGAGGCATATGTTGAAATCTCAGCCTTTTCTCCCTTCATTTCCACTGGCCTGGCTCTCAGAAGACCCTGGATCTGACTTCCTCCCAGACCATTGGAATATTCTAGTGCCTCAAGGTCAGGATTGTGAGCTTTGTTTGGGAACCTCGGTTTCCTCTTTTGTCAAGTTATGAGACACTCAAGGTCCTCAGTGCCCATCTGATTTCATCTGTGGCCCCTGTGCCTGACATTGGCTTAACATGTAATAGATGTTCAGTAAATTTTTGTCTTGTGATCATTTCATTTTCAAAGAGCAGAAGATGGCTGCATAGACAAATAGCTAATAAAAAAAGGACAGGAGCAGGAATAGATTCTTCTCATTATCTTTATATTGTTTTAAGCTAGTTACTTATTGTAAAGAGGAGTTTCAGATTAAGGGTTTAATTTTTTCTTTTCTTCCTTTTGTTTCTTGGAACGTATTTTTAAGACTCTTACTACTTTTCCCCTTTGGTGTCAGATGTGAATGAATGCTGCGAGATTTTTTTTTTTTTTTTTTAATCTTTTAGCAGGATTTGATCACACTCTGTGAGACCAGTGAGCAGCTCCTAGTTTTAATAGTAAATGAAGACAGAGAAATAGTCTTACAAGACAGCAAGTTGTAGAAGTCATTTAAAGTCACAACATGGTTAAGCCAAAGGCCAACCAACTGATTAAATGCAGGTGTATTTACACAGGAACAGTGACAAGACCTCATTGTATAGGATGGAAGGTGGGTTCCTCCTTCAGTCTGCCCTCTGCTGGGCATTAGTTTCTCTGCCATAAATTCTGTTTTTGGTTACGTCCACTTGAGCAGAAAAGATGGCTTGTGACTTGAGGTCTGGGGGTCACTGCCCTTACAGCCTCCGTTTTCTGGTTTTGCCTCTCGCTGCTCTCTCCCTGTCCCCTCTCTATCCTGTGCGCTGAGGGCATCACCCTTCAGCAGCCCTTAGCTGTATGCTTTGTGTGTGCTGTGCATTTTTATCCTTTTATCCTCTGAACAACTCTGTACAGTAGAATTGATTTAGTAAGTCCACAAGTTTATATTTCAGCAGAACAAACTGAGGTACAGGAAGGTCTCAGAATACTCCAGAGGCCCAAGGCTTTGTGGTAGCACTGAAAGAAACCCACGATTGCCTTGTTCTGTATCCTGCTCCCTATTTCGAACAAAGCAGTATCTGCTGCATCCCATGCACAGCGCTCAGGTGGCTTTAAGAACCTGATGAAGCTCTCAAGCAGTCCCACTCTGTCTGCATAGTCCATTTCCCCTCTTTGTCTTTCTTTCTCATTTTGTGTATCAGGATTTTTTGGTTTGGTTTTTAATCATATTGGTGGCTTCTTGATGTTAAGAGATTTCTTTGGAAACTTTGAGTCTGGAGAAGGCAGAGTCTTTTGGAAGCAGAACAGTGATTCATAGGGGTATGTGTCATTGGTGCAGCTCCTGGGGGTCTGATGGATTAAACTTGAAAAATGTATTAAGGAGAGTACGCTAGTCATCTTCACTGGAGCTGTCACATGCCTGGCCTCTATCCTCTTGATGTAGCAGCGTTTCCTGAAATTATTTCCTTAAGGAACATCTTCGCTAAGAAGATGCCTATGGAAAAGCTGTGGTAGAGTTACATGTCATGTTAGTTACTGATGCCAACTGGGGCCAGCCGTCTGCCTGGTGACAGCAGGCCAGTGAGAGAGTCCACAAAAGGGGGTAAAGAAGTTGACCTAGTGTACCCTACATCACTGGAATCCCACACAAAATAACAGTCTGGAATGGTGAAGAGGAGATGGGAAGGATGTTTTTCAGAGCACTTTGTGCTACAGTGTTTGTCATTTTATATTATCACTTTGTGTTTACTTACTTGTTTTCCCTTGTAGACTGAGAGCTTTCCTGAGACAGGCATTGTGTCTTTGTATCTCTTCTTAAAGTGTGGATTCTGAGCTATACGAACAACCTGCAGTATCTATGGTAACACTGCACTAACCACAATGTTTAGCCTCTCAGTCAGTGCCTTGCTGTCCTGCTAAGTGACATACTTTCTCTGTTCACCCTCACTGTGAGCAGCCTGTGTCCATGGTACCTTTGCTGTACTCTAGAAATGATCAAGCTGGTTGGAGAAAAAGAGGAATAATTTTAAATTCAAGGGTGAGAGATAGAAAAATCACCTCAACTTTGTAATGATATTCACTTTAAAATAAAATGGTTTTCAGGGACTGTCTGTATATCTTTAAAACCTTCAGAGGGAGTGATTTCATTTGAGGGCTGATGCTATTTAGGTACAAAAGCTTAATAAGAAATATATTTTTCAGCTGTGTGGCACTTGCCGACTATCTAATGATCAAGTACCAAATTGTCTGCGGTCCCACAGCAGCTCTAAACATCAAACTCCAAATTATAAGAGGCTTTTTAATTTGGCATTTGGACATCCATGTTTTAATCGTTTACTGTCTTGAAGGAGATTATTTTTGAAAAGTACCATTTAAGAGAGGCTACTAAAAATATATCTCACATGGAGGCTTAACTCAGAAATATTAGTTCTTGACACAAAAATCATCTGGAAATGTGCTTGCAAAACCCAGTTTAAATTTCTCAGTGCTAGGGGATAAAAGCCCCTCTTTGGACCCAACCACGTTTTTCTGTCCGTGGCCAAATACTCCAACCAATCACATGATCTTTGATATTAATGCAAATAGATGCTTCTTGGACTTGGAGGTTAGTGGTTCTCAGGTCTCTCTTTTCATGGAGGCCACTGCTAAACTCTTGGCCCTGAGTTTTGCTCATCACCATGGGTAGCTGGTTTCCATGAAGATCTCTTGAGGAGTGAGGGTGCAGGATTTGTGTGGTTGGGCCTGCTACCTCAATCTTATGGGCCAGGGAGATATCTCAGTGGCATAAGTGCCTACTTGACAAGTGCAAGGTCTTGAGTTCCATCCCTTCCCCCCACCCACCCACCCACCAAGTGTATTTCTGTGAAGGTCAGAGTTTTGTACCCATTTGCAAGCTTCACTTGAAAGCTATTCTACCTTGATGCAAATAGGAAGCACTGATAAGGTACAAAATAGTCAAGGTGACTTCAGCTACCGGTCGAGAGAGGGATTTTCTGCCCCAGCTTATGCTGCCTGTCACTCACTAGTGTTTTGTGTGACTTTTTCCTACAGAGTATAAGGCAAACTGTGGAGATATAGCAGACATGGAGGGTGCTGCCTTTATCTTTGAGGAGGTCAAGGTCCAGAATATGCTTTCTTTGATGTATGTTGTGGTTTGGCATGGTCATAGAGGCCAGAACAGCTAGCTCTGAGATTTTTGCTGCCACTAACTCTGAAGAGATGGACTGGGTTTATGAAGCCACTTGTTACCCAGCATTTTACCCAACCTTTCTTCTCCGGTGCAAATTTATACTTGCTTGGTTTGAGTTTGCTGCTCATTATACACCCAGCAGGAGGAATGATAGGCAGCAGTGGCCAAAATGCTTTGAAACTCATGGGCCTGTGCTCTCCTTTTGCTTACCACTCAAGCCGTACCAAAATCCTGGGGTGTTTTGTCTGTCTGTCTGTCTGTGACTTCTCTCCTAAGTCTTCATTCACTTAGGCTTTCTGGGCTGGAAAGCGAGCAATATAGATAGCATCAAGGGTCTCTGACAGCTTATTCCAAGGGACTTCCTCATCTTGAAGTGAGTGCATATAGTCTTGAGTAAAAGTCAGTGCTATTTTGCTGTTTCAAGGACTTTACTTCTTGGGCAGCTGGTCTGTGGGATCCAAGCAGATTGTGCCTAGATACACCACTGTCGGTTCTGGAAATGAGCAGGTTATGTGATCAGATGGGAACACATACATCTTGGTAGAGATCCATGACCTAGTCTTTTTTTATTATTTATTATTATTTTTTAGTGTATTTAGTACAGGGTCTACAGGGTCTCACTACATAGATCAATCTCATAGTGATTCTCCTGTGTTCAGCCGCCCAAGCTGTGGGATTACTGTACCACCACGCCCAGTCTCAGTTGCCATCTCAGGGGATTGGACCCTAGCTGCCCTGCTCTGCCTAAGCAGGCACTTTAGTTCGCTGAGCCATCTGGCCAACCCCCCAGACCTATTCTTTTCAAATAATCTCTTTCTGATAGGTGGGTGTCATCACCTCTAGAGTGCATGAGCAGCAGCCTTGTTGGCCATGAGTTCTGCAGGACTGCCATTCTGGTTTCTGAGAAAGATGACCAAACTTTGAATGCTGTTCTTCCAGATACTGAAAAACTGAGGGCTGTGTCCACCCCAAAGCCAGTTAGAGATGTTACAGATATTGCCAGGTAGGCTCGTGAGATCTGACTGGCCAAGAGTTTTGATAAAACCCCTTATCTACTACTTCTGCAAATGTTTATTTCTTTTCTAGGAGAGTGGCCTCCTTCCTGTCCTTGCTTCCTACTTTTAAATATCTGCACCACATCCAAGCATTGGGGACACCAGTTGCAAAGACAAAAAACAATGTTTAAGTATGGAAAGTTGCAGTCATAGGATGATATATTTATACTCCACTTTTTTCTTCTGTAGATTTGATGAGCTGTAAGTTAAAATGCGAAAGAGAATTTTGGAAGGGTTAATGCATGTACATAGAACAACATTCAGATATTTGAAAAATTTCATCTAAGTGTTGTTTTTAGAATTATCTGATCATGAAGCAGGACCTTGACTCTCTCCTCCTCCTTGCCTCCTACTCAGTTTCTTCTTTATTGACTCCTGCCCTTAGAACATGCTCTTGCTGTGTTTTCTACTTGTAGCACTTTGATTTTCTACTTTTCATATTTTAAAAAACATGATTTAATATATTTATTTATTTATTTATTTTTTTTTTTTTTTTAGGGAAGGGTTGACTGTTCAGGGTCTCACTACTAGATCGGACTCATAGTGATCTGCCTGTTTACAGCCTCCCAAGTGCTGGGATTACAGGCATGTGCTACCACACCCAGTCTCAATTGCCATCTCAGCACGCCCCATGGGCAAGACTAGCACAGCAAGCCCAGGGATTGAACCTCCCGGCCCCTGTGCCTGCTTGTAGGCGCTTAATCTGCTGAGCTATTTGGCTGGCCTGATTTGATATTTTTATATAACACATAAAATATACTTTGAAATTCAATTTTTTTTCAATTGAGAATTTCAATAGTACCCATCTTATATACAGTATGAAACATAAGTAATTCCTCTCCCAGAGAGCCTACTATGAAAAACTTGGTATGCATCTTTCCAGATTCATATGTGTACAGACATACATCCCTGCATATATATCTATATCTATATCTATATCTATATCTATATCTATATCTATATATATCTTTTTGTAGCCTAAGTGGGATAACTGTCTATATTGTGTTGAGGCTTTTTTTGTTTCCACTCATGAACATGCCTTGACTTCACCTTCTCTCCCTCCCATTAGATCTTCCCCATCCTTCCAGATCTAACTCATTCTTTGAGAAATTCTAGGGTGCTCTGGTCCATATTGTGCCTGAATCATGCTTTGTTCAACCTGATTTATTTGTAAGATTATCTTTCACTAACATCATGGGTTTATCTTTTGGCTTTTCTATGACATAATGAGATCTTTAAAGGGAAGAGTGGCATTTACACTCCTAGTGTTAATAACAGGTAACTTTTATCAAGTACTTACTGCGTGCCAAATCCTATGCCAAATGCTATAAGTGTAATAGGAGAGAACAAAGGCAAGGGCAAGACAGGTAATATCTCCAAGTTTTCATGATTAGTAAGTGACAGAGCTGAGAGGTCTCTGCTTTTTCAGAGTCTGCATGTCCTCATCTTTAAATGGGATTAGTAATAGCCATGCCAAAGAGAGTTGTATGAAGTTTAAATTAAATCAGATAATGCCTCCAGCTCATCCTCAGTAGGGAGTAAAATACCACTTCAGTCCTGAATGAGATAATACTCTTTGTCTTATTTAATTTTCCTACATAGTACTTAGCATCATTTTTTTAAGTTATTGAAATATTTTATTTATGTATTTATTTATTTTTTGGTGGAAATGGGGATTGAACTCAGGCTCTTGCACTTGCCAGGCAAGCACTTATTCTACTGAGCTATCTCCCTGGTCCTATTGAAGTATTTTTTAAAGCTCAGATTAAATGATAATCTTCAAATGTTTAATATTATAAAGACTTCAATTTTTGCCATGCTAAATATAAATCAATGTTGTTACTATCAAGATTGCAAAAGGATTTGTCCTACTTAAAATTATTCTAATATTTTATTTGGAAAAAAAAACACATTAGAATAATAAAGCAAATTTTGAAAAAGAACAACAAAGGAAAACTTTCACTATGGGCTTTCAAAATAGGCTAAAAAGATTTGTCCCAGATACTTTTCAGGTGGGGGGTTTCATTTTTCCCCTGTACCACTTGGAGGTCATCCCCCGTGATCAGCTTTTCTCCCTGTGTCACTGCCTTCTGTAAGAAGATCTGTGCAGAAAAGCAATATGGTGCACAGGAAAGTATGGTGTGCACTCTAAAGCACTGTTCTAGTTTCTCAGAGCTGCTATTTTAAATTACCATAAGTTGTCCTACTAACTGTTTTGAAATTGTCTCATTGATATTTTTTCTCAATAAAATTAAATTGCTATCTGAAGACAGAGAGCTAAGCTCTAAGAATTATATCTCTTTCTGGCATGGATGTCCTAACTTCCTAGCTTAAGAATGGAATTGAGGCTAATTCAACTCCTGAAATGCTTACATCCAGCTGCCCACCACCAGTTCATGGCAGAGTGGACAGGGTGGGAGAAAAGTTTAGAAAAGGACTCGTACCAGTATTCATTTTGTTCACCAGAGGAAATATGCCTTTTGATCACCACAGTCTTCTGAAATGACTACTCCTAGCCATGAACAATATCTAATTCCATAGGTAACCCATTACTTTAACTATACCTTAGGCATTCACTCAGGAGATACTTACAAAGTCCCTCCTCTGTGCCAGGCACAAAGTGCAATAGTTCAGTCTTTGTATTTTAATTCCTCTCAAATCCAGCAAGGAAGTATTGGTACCCTGCTTGATAACTGAGAAAGGTAGGCCAGTAGAGGTCTGGCACCATGGTTCAAATGGCAGAATCACATCATCATGCTCTTGTCAGATGGTGCCATGGCCTGCTGTGGACTCCAGAGCCCACACCATCTCATTCCAGTCCTGGATGTGCTACTTAGAACCCTATGCCCTTGAGTGAGTTAAGTCAGCTTAGAATCTCAGTTTCTATTCATAAAATGACATTGGTCATGGTGTGTATTCCTTACGGTAATGACATGTGTAAAGTGCATACATAGTGCCAGACATTGGACAAGAGGTCACTCAATATTAGCTGTAGTATTTGTTTCCTAGGCCCACTGTAACAAATCTCCACAAGCACAAAGGCTTTAGACAACATAGTTCTGAAATCAGAAGTTAAGAAGACAAGGTATCAGCAGCACATCTTGGTCCGGGCTTAGGCTGGAAGCTCTGTTTCGTCTTCTAGCTTCTGATAGCTCCAAGTATTCTTAGTTTTTAGTAATAGGATACAAATCTCTGCTTCTGTCATCCATGACCTGCTCTTCCTCCTCTGCCTTCTCCTCCCTATGTGCCTGTCTTCCGGGTATCTCATTAGGACAGATGTCTGTGCTTAGAGTGATCTAGCATACCCTTCTTTCAAGATTCTTAGCCTAATTATATCGGCAAAGACCATTTTTCCACATGATGTCATAATTATGTCATAGTTATGATGTGGACAAATCCTTCACACTATCCTTCATAGAATATGAAGTGATCATATCCTATCAGAGGCCACCATTCAACCTAAGTTAATTTTCTTGTTGTTAAGACAAAATACCTAACACCCAGAATAAAAGAAAAGAAGACATAATTGGCTTACATTTTGTAGATGTTTCAGTTCATGGTTGGTTGACTCCAAGGTAGAGAGATATGACAGAGAGGCATCAAAGAGGAAAACAGCTCATGACAGGCAGAAGGCAGCAAAGAGTTGAGCAAAAAGCTATAGGGCTCTTTCTGTCTGTCTCAGTTAGTCTTCTCTCATTGCTGGGACAAATACTCAACACCCAAAATGAAGGAAGGAAAGGTTTATTCAGCTCACAGTTACTGGATGTTTCAGTCCATACTCAGCTGGCTCCAAGGCAGAGCAGCACAAGGCAGAGAGCAAAAGGGAGTGGCCACAGCTCAGGCAGCTAGCTAGCCTCTCTCCCTTCCTTACATGGTAATGCAGATTACCTGCCCCGGGGCAGGTGCAACACCCATACTCACAGTAATCAATCACAAACTCCAGAAGCTGCCCCATGACTGCAAGAGACTTTGGGGGGAACAGCTAGACACAAACCATAATACTGTCCCTTTTATCGTATTGAGACTACCCACCCTAAGCAGTGACACCCTTAATTATAGCATTGTGCTGTGAATCGATCCCACCATCACATCCGTAATAACAGTATCATACATTCTCAATCCAGCCACCTCCAAAAAGCCCTACCTGTGGCCACCTGAGGCTTTGATACAAGCCATAACATAAACCACTGCAGTTGTTATAATTTAAAGGATTTTTTGGTAGTACAAATAATATGTAAATTATTATCAATGTAAATCTCCAGACATGAACAATTGGAAATATTTTACTCTGTGATAGTTGCTACCTTTGTTCAGTATTTTATCTCTTTTTTCCCCAGAAATTTCTATAAATTCAACTATTTGGTTTGTGGAGTTTTGGTCATTCTTTATGTTTTTAAAAATTTAGTTTGTAGACTCCATTTAGCAAAGGAATTAATATCAAAAGAAATATTAAAATGTTATACTAGGAAAAGATCTAATATAGCTTTTTTTTTTTTTTAATTTGGCTAGCTAAGGCTGCTGTAAGAGTGGGTCTGGTGCGGCTTGTGGAGCTGGGGATTGAGCCGTGGTCCCCTGAACCTGCCTAAGTCTGCCCATGCAGGTGCTTTAAACAACTGAGCTAACCTGTGAGCCCCCAGATTTGAGCTACTTCTAATCAATGGAATAATCTTTAAAATTTGATGACTTTAGCTGTATAAATATGTAATATTGCATATATAGTCATATTTTATATATATAGTCATATTGCAGACATTTTGCATCCCTTTTGTGTTCTAATTTAAAAATATTTAAAATTGTGTTGTAGTTCTGCTTTGCTGTTTAATGAAAAGCTGTTTCAGAGGGGAAAAAATGTCTCCAGACATTAAGAACTTCTTTACCCTACATGCTTGATTTTATTATCCTCCCCAGATATAGCCATCCTGATGAGGTTGATGCTTGTCCTTCTATGCCTTTCTGTTAGGTTGGAAAGCTACTATTTACCATGGAGTATTATCCTTGTGCCAGATGCCATTTTTAAGTCTTGGTGTCTGCCCAGTACTTTTCTTATAGGTGAGCATTAATTATCTGTTGTTAAAAGGGAGCAGGACAGAGGGGTTAGCACACTATCTCATGTGCACATTTAAGGGGTGTGTGTTTGTGTGCACATGCGTGTGTGTGTGTGTGTGTGTGTGTGTGCGTGTGCCTATGTAGCAGCCTCCTGACTGTTCACGTCTTTCCTGTCTGTCCATCCCTTCTCCAGTGGGCAGCCACAGTGGCTGCTGGAAGTGAGAGCTGGAGCTGTCTCTTCCTATTTAAATTTCTCTAGGATCTTTCTCCTGTTACAGCAAAGAACAAAAACATACTTTACCCCATGCTTCAGCCTGGGTGCCAGCCACCTTCCTGAAAACCACCTTCTCTGACCTCCGCCCAGATACATTTTGTGACTGTGTATTTTCACAATTGTGTTGGTTGGAAGTGTCGCTGTCTCTTCTGGTGGGTTATTTGCTCCACAAGCCCTAGCACTTTCTTTCTTTTTGTTCACTATCATCTCCTTTGCAGTGTATGATTCCTATACAGAGCTTAGGACACATTTTTGAAATAAATGTGCAAGTAACAGCAAAGTGAGTGAATTTGTGGGAAGGAGCAGTCAGCTTCTCACTCAGAGGTAAGGCTGCTGAGCACTTACACTACCATGTGCTCTGCTGGATCTCCAGAGACCGTGATAGTGCAGGGCATGTTGGATCCCTTGGACTCTTTCCATCCATGAGAAGAGTCCCTGCTGCCAGTGCCCCATCTCAGCATATTAGGGCAGGTTCAGTCAGCCCATTTAATGGAGAAAAGCAAAATGGAGAGAAGTGTCCTGACAGAGTACTTATTTAGCATACAGAAAAAAAACAGTAAATTATCATGATTAAAGAGCTAACACAAATATCAGTTTCCATAAAAGTCTTATTGTTAACCACCTGAAAAGGTCTATAATATTTTTTACCTTTCTAAGGTGCATACTTGGATAGCCTCTTTATTTAACAATGCTATTATATCATTTTCTAAAGAGAAAATAAAAACATAATTCACTTACTGTAATGTGATTGAACAAAACTTATTTCTTCAACAGTTTATTTGAAAATTTATGTTAAAGAAGTTTTGAATGAATACCTAAATACTCACTACTTGGATTCTACCATACCATTAACATTTTATTATATTTGCTTTATTGTCCATTGCTCTGTCCCTCCATCATCCATCCATCATTTATCTATTGATTCACTTATCCATATGTCCATCCATTCATTCTTCTTTTCTTTGTCTATTCATTCATCAATCTGTCCATTCTGCTATACAGCCATCATTTCATCTTTTTTGGAGTCATTTCAAAACAAAATATTCACATGAAAATGTATGTCCATTCATATGGACACACATCCATCCATTCATCCACCTATCATTCAGTCATTGATCCCTTCCTTTCTTCCTTCCTTCCTTCCTTCCTTCCTTCCTTCCTTCCTTCCTTCCTTCCTTCCGTCTATCCATCCATCATCAATCTGTCCATTCCACTATACAGCCATCATTTAATCATTTTTGGAGTGATTTCAAAATCAAGTGCCCATATTAATATGTATGTCTTCTAATACACTTCCTCTCACAATGTCCCTTTGGGCTCCTTCTTGGTGTTTCCCAGGGTACTTTCTCAGAGATAATTGTGCATTGCTCTGTTTCTTTTCTATCATGGACACGGTAGTTTTTTTCTTATTTAAAATGGTATGATTTTTGCATTATTATTTGACAGGTTAACAACTTGTACATGATTAAAAGTTTATAAATGATGTTTTATAGAAAAAAGTCTGTCTCTCCCTTCTGATTATACCTGTTACTATCCTTTCCTCCAAGACATCTATGGTTAGTAGTTTCTGTGTACTTTTCTAGAAATGGTTAATTCCCATAGACACATATGTGCAGTCTAGCCACATGAGGACATATATCTCCTGAATTTTTGATGAAAACAGTGGCTTACCTGACTTTTCTTTTGGCTTTTGACCTTACATTTTAGAGACCATCCCTATCCATAGAGGAGGCCTGTGCTATTATTTTATTTGCTGTAAAATCTGACCCTGACTGTGCCATATGTTATACACTATCTCATTATTTGTTTTCAGGCTTTTATTACCATATTTGGTGCTGCAGTGAATGTCCTTGTCTTTGTACATATGTTGTCTTAGTATCTTAATTGCTTGGAAAGAAACTAGATGTCCATTTGTAATAAATTAGGTGATTTTCTTATTCTGTCTTTATCTTTTCTTCTCTTCTCTTCTCCAAACATCCATTTATCCACCTGACAACTATCCATATGGATCTCTGCTTATTGGCCCATCCAGTGCAAACATTCACTAAACAGTCATGTGTGCTTGATACCATTTTGGTCTCTCACAGTATTGTCCTTGAGATCTTCAAGGACAATACTGATCTTTTGGAAAAAACACACATCAAAAATTAATTCACATAAAGTATGTTGGTCAGTGCAGGGATTCTAAGCTAACCATAATCTTAGCTGGATGTGGTTGTGCGCACCTGTATTTCCAGCGTTTTGAGGGCCTGAAGCAGGAGGATCACATGTTTGAAGCAAGCTGCAAAGCTTAGTGACTTAATCTTAGACTAAGACCCTGTCTCAAAGTAGAAAATAAAAAGTACTATGCTTGAGGCTCAGTGGTAGAGTGCTTATTTGCATACACAGGCCCTGGATTCAAGCCCCAGTACTACAAAAACAAAGCAAAGCCAAACAAAACAAAACAAAAAAACCCAACCAAATTGATAAACAAAACCTAATATCTTTAGGGTTTACTTTGCCAATTATTTACACCGAGGAAAATGTCCTTGACCTTGACTGTTTTTAAAACCATATGAATGTCATGCCTCTAATTATGTTTTTAAAGCAAACAGCAAACAAACGGATTACAAACACAGATCACTGAAGGTGGCCCAGATACAGGTCAGCTACTACCTGAAGTGTAGATAGTGTAAATCAACTTCATGAGCTTATTAGCTCCCTGAGCCTGCCCATCTCTGGCTGGCCACTCCAGCTGGAAGACAGAGCTGTGCCATGTTATACTTTCTTATTTTAAAAATGACTTAGGAAAGCAGGACTGTTGGTGGAATGGAAAATAGTTGTCATATTTGGCAGCCAAAAGTGGGAGCCAATTGTTTAAAGGAATAGTATTTGAAAATAGGGATAGGTGAGAAAATGACTCTGACAAATATGAATTATGGGTATTGTTGCATAATTGAGGCAAAGATCTGCTGCCCCTGCTGTGTCTTCTCTCTTGCCTTTTCTTTTGAGTAGTGACTCTTCTGAGCTTTGTGATTAGTAGTAGAAAAGTAAGATTCCTTTGTTCTTTTTGTCTCCAAACTAACTTTTCCTTACGATGCATTAATATTTTGAATTTTCTACAAAGCAATTTACAGTTGATTGACATTTCAGCATAGAAATATAGCATATATCATGACTCATCCATTTAATCAGTCACAGGATGTACAGTGTGCCAAGTGCTAGAGCAGGTTGCTGGTGTCATGTAAATGCATAGATATGGTGAACACAGAGATGTGGAAGCAGCTCTCGGAGTTTGCAGAGAAGGAACTAATCTACAGATAACCCTTGTGCAGTAAGTACAATCTGAGCATGTGAATGGCAGTGGGTGACAGTAGAGAAGCTATTTAGTTCTGGTAGTCAGGGAAGGTGCCTGCTAGGGGTTCATATTTTAGCTGTGTGTTGAAGAATGATGTTTTCTAAGAGCACAGCCAGATTGGTTGGCAAGGTAAGGAGTAGGTGAGAAAGAAACCAAAGTTTGTTGAGGCCTAGTGACTTCCTTGTCAGAGAAAACAGGATTAAAACTCAAAATGTCTGCCTTTCCCTGAATGCTGATGTGTTGGGTTCAGTCTGGAACCTATGCACAGACATAGAAAGGAACCTAGGCCTTCCTACAGAGAAATCTAGCCACCCTGGACTAGGCCAGGGCTGGGCTTGGCCTTCAGGCCTGAAACCTACCAAAAGTCATCATGCTGTGACCAAGAGTAGGGTTCTAAGAAAGACTAAGGGTCTTAGGCCAGTTGTTTACCATGTGCATGTGCTTAAGAGAGGTGAACTCTCTCAGAGGTGTTCTGCCCTGTCAAAGGTTCCCTGTCAGCTGAGGCTCTTGAAAAATGAACTTGGATTCCACCATTTTCTGGGCTTCAGCACACAGAATAGTAAAACTGCAGTAGAGGCAGCATAGCTTAGTCAGCAGCAGTGCTACGCTGGAGGAAGACGTTTGTGTTTGATCTCACATCTGTTACTAGCCCAATGGCCTTGGGCAACTTTTGTAGGTTATCTATTGTTGTAAGTCAAGCCACTACAAAATGTAATAGCTTAAAACCTCCTGAGCAGGAAGGGAGGTTTGGACTGGGCTCCTGTCTGCTTGCGCACACTGACCCTCTAGTGCTCCCTGAGGAAGGAGAAGACCGTGGGGCAGGTGTTATGTGAAAGTGCTTTGTAAAGTAGGAAGTCTTTGATGATTTCTGGTGGTTTAATTACTGTATTTATTTATTTATGGTACTGGGGACTGAACTCAGGACCTTGCACTTGCCAGGCAGGTGCTTATGCCACTGAGCTATCTCCCTGGGCTAAAAGTTGAGAAGGATTTTTTTTTTGGGGGGGGAGGGCTAGCTCAGTCCCTTAAGGGTGGGTCTGGTAAGGCATGTGCAGCTGGGGATCAAACCATAGTGCTTAAACAAATGAGCTAACCTTCAGGCCCCTGATGATTTCTGGTGGAAGTGTCATGTTTACACAACCTTTAGAACTATAGGTGATTCAACCGCCAGTTCCACGAAAAAAAAAAAAAAGAACGCACCTCCAAGGAGGGGAGGTCCCTGTCCACCTTGCCTGATTCTGCTCATGGGAGGAAATGTGCTTTTTCTCCTGTTTCAAAAAATTGGCTGCTAGACCCTTCCTTTACTTCCCTCTTTCCCTCCCTCCTTCCCTCCATCTCATCCTTTTACTTCTCTTCTTCCTTCTATTTCTTTTTATCTTCTTCCTCCTCCTCTCTTTTCCCTCCTCCTCCTCTTCCTTTTCCTCCTCTCTTCTTTTTCTGACTCTTTGTCTGCCTAGTCTCTTTTAAGTTAAACATTTATTGAGCATCCAGTCTACTGTTGATCCTTTTGGCAGAACTTTCAGTATCTTCCTGATCTTGAATACTTGACAGAGTGAAAGGGTAAGCCAGTGTCACAGTTCCCTGTTGATGCTGGACTTATGAGCTTGATTACCCTGGGAGACAGGCTATCCCTGCTCTCACCCTCCAGGGAGTCCCAAGTCATCAGAGATTGCAGAATCTTCACTGCTGATGCAGTTGGTCAGGGAGTGGGTCTCATCTGTCATTCCACACCTATGCACAGAGCACTGTGAGTACTTGCTCCAGGAGGATCCAGGAATCTTGGCTGCCCTGTTTCTCCAGTAACGATCTCTGCTTTCCTTGCATCCTAATTCTGCCTTGTGGCTACCCAGACCACAGGCTGATGGGGAGCTGCAGGATCAGTAAAAAGTAAATGGAGATAATGTACTGCTAGTAGCTCCATTATGTTCCCCATGGAGGGGTGAATGAGGAGGTCATGTCTCAGAGCTGAGTTCTCCAAGATTCCCCCAGCTTCAGAATGTCACAGATGTTTATAGTTCATATCAATAGGAAGTTGATTTTTCTTGCAAAATAATCTCTATCCATACTTCTTTACTGCTAGCATATAAAGTAGAATCAGCTTTCTGGATATTTGCTATGAGCACCAAGGATATCTAGTAACACTCTAGGCAGACAGAAGGAAAAAACCAAGTTCTAAGATGTTTAGTAAACTGAGCCATCTGTTGTCATCCTGAAGTTGCTATAGATCCTGACCTGGTTACCAGGCATGCTCCTCACAGCCTTAGAAGGTCATATACTCTTTTTCCAAGCAACCTCCCAGAACCCTGATAAATATATCAGGATTGCTGATCTGAATAATGCCAGAGAATTTGAAGAAAAGCCTCTAAGCCAGCAGGACTTAACAACTGCCAGGCACTTACATTCACAAAACCAGTATCCCTGAGGAGAACGTATCTTCAGGAAAACATCTCATAGCACGATTTGACTCATTTTGATGAAGCTCTTTGTTCCTTACGACTGTGAAGTGATTCTTGTCCTTCAAAAAACAAAACAAAAAACCTCCCAAAACCACCTTATCTTTTCCTTCACTCCCTTTGGCTGCCTTTGCTGCTTCATATGGAGTACATATGCTCAGAGGTGCTTATGGATGAGCCTCCCTAAGGACACACTCTGCTCACTTCCTGTAGGAAATGACTGCTTGAAGGAGGAGGCAACTCTGCATCAGGACAGAGCTGGTGTCTGACAGCCTGTGAGTTCCTCTTTCAGCCTAATACCTGGGCTTCACACCAGAAGAACCTTCCTGTGCCTCAGGTGCTGAGGGGAGACTCAGAGGAGAGGAGTTGACTGAGGGCTGCTCTGGGTCCTGCTGAGGAGTTGGAGTCCCAGCCAGGGGAGAGTGGGGGTTGTGTGGAAGTGCACGTGGTGTCAGAGCCCTAGGTTCATTGTTTTCTATCCCAATGTCTCTCCCATCTGGCTTTCTGCATCCTGACTGGGGAAGGAGATATAGAAAGAAATTTTATCTTATCTAATAATATCCTCAATAAAATTATGGAAAAAAAATAAAAATATGATGCTATACACTTGTATTGATACAGATTATTTATCTGTCTTGTGTCTTTGTTGAACAAAGTGCACCAAAGTTCTAAATACTCAATACAGACTCCTCTGATTTTTGTCCTGACAGTAGCTCACCATCATCTTGTGGTTGTATTTCATTCATTTTAACCACATTCACATGCAAACATTGTAAAATATAATTAAGGCTCACACTGGACATTTGCTGTCTCTTGCTGCTTTTTATTAACCAGAGAGTAGAGCTTTTATCTATGCCATTAAACATTTATCAAAAACACCATTTTGGTGGGCCCAGTACCACCTACTTAAATTTTTAATTGGTAGTACATTATTTCAAAGCTCAACTGTCATAAAAAAATGTATTCCCAGGTGGCCTAATTTCTGCTAGTGCGCCAGCCACCCAGGCACACAATGGCCACCCTTTTCATTGGTGCCTTGAACTTCACTTCATAGCTTTTTGATGTAAAAACTGACAAAGACAGTGGGATATCCTTGCTTCTGCATGTCTGAATCCTAGATAGTATATTAGATCTGTGTGTGCTTCCTGCCCTTGCTTCACTTATGTTCTGTCTTAATGATTTTTTCATAAAAGTACAAAGAAAATTACCTTGTTCTCTAAGAGCATATTTACAGCTTTTAGAAGAAATGCAGAAGGTATCTCTTTCTTATCTTACAAAAAGATAGTAAGTGAAAAATGAGTCTCCTTTCCTCCTACCTCACTTCTAATCTGTTATCAGTGATAGTCACTGTTACTGTTTATTGCTGATTTTTTTTCAGAATTTAACTTCTAGCCCTAGAACACATATACATAAAATGCATTAAAATTTTGTTACCTTACCCTCTCATGGATATGCTGTAATTTCTTGACCCATTCTTCTATAGATAGAGCTATAACATATAATCTTTTTTTAGCTTTCATAGAAATAGAGAGGATCTTTGACATAAATTTTAGTTAATGCTTTTGGTTGTTTGTTCTAAATCAATGTTGATGGTGGTATAGGGGAATTAAAGATACCTGGGATCAGTTCATATTCTCTAACACCAAAGATAATTTTAGGAGTAACAGAGGTTAAGAGCATTTTTTTTTTTTTTTTTTTTTCCCAGAACTGGGGATTGAACTTAGGCCCTTGCGCTTGCCAGGGAAGCGTTTATTCTACTGAGCCATCTCCCCGGCCTCCTATAATATATTTTTTGAAGGAAAGAAAGCTTTTGTGTGAGAGAGGGACAGAAGGGGACCCAAGTGGGTTGCCAAGGAATCTACTTTTTAAAGGAATTTTTATAGAATAAAACTATGTGATGAGGTGGGTCCAAAGTGGAAAACATGGGAACTTCCTAGGTGGGCATGAGGTGGGACAAAACTATGGTCAGCCAATAGGACTACAAACACAATTTCTCAGGTAAAATTGATTAAATGTAGGACCAAATGGGGAAGAGAGCCACTTAGCAAGCAGGCATGACTATAGAACAGGGGCTTATCTGGTAGGGGGTTGGGTTAAGTGAGTTGTCTTGGCTTTTTTAAGGGAATAGAGACCTATTTAGAATATCAGTCCCTGATGTTTATCTTTAGGGAGGTATGCATGTGTTTGATCTTTTGTCTTGAGGTCTGGGGAGTGTTGGTCTCTCTCACAGTGGCAACATATCTTGTCTTGCATGCTGGCTCCTTCTGAGGGCCTAGCCCTGTCTGCCTGTAATATATCTAACTCAACTTTCTATAACAATAGCAGATCAAAGGATATGAATGTTTTTAAGTCTATTGGTACATGCATTCTCATGGCTTCCTAACGTACCATTTCTTTCCAGCTGCCCAGAGGACAGTGATGATCAAGAGCAGCAGAATGACACCAAGTTTAGCAAGTCCTAGGACCAGGATTAATGTGTGAAGTCCTAGGAAACTAGAGTTCTGACTAGCAGGGAGGTGGGCTAGTTCCTTGGTGTTGAAGGAATCTGTCAGTAGCACCTTCATAGGAAGAGTCTGATTCCCAGAGCCCCACTGAATTACATGGCTGCCAACATTGGAAAGGTTTCAGATGGGGTTACTCTCTCTTTGGCTGCTGTGCACAGGGTAAAGGTGCCCTGCATGCAAGCCAGGCAGGTCCTGTGTCTGGTGTCAAGGATAATTGAATACGTTGCTCTCACTTCTTAGTAATTTTCAAGATATTATCAGAGTACATTGTTACAGAGGTTCTCCATATTGCTAGGCATTGCTCGGTGTTCTCTACAGACAGTAACTCATTATATCTTTAGGAGAACCTTATGTCACTGTTACACCCATTTTATAGTTGAGGTTACTAGTATACACTTCTTAGAAGAGATTTGCTCAGTGCCACACAGTCAGGAAGAGGTGGGACTGAGCTGCATGGACCCAGGGGCAGGTTCTGTTATCGCTGTATTTTCCTACTCTCAAAGCCAGACCTCTGTTTATTTGCATGTCTACAGACAAAGTTTTTTCAAAATGTACCTTTTTTCCCATCTTTTTACTGGCCTTTTCTCTTTTTGTTGAGAGGTTTATAACAGGGAAGACTTCAAAGTTGGATGAACCTGTGTTCATATTTTCTTCCTGTGTGTATGGTCTTGGACAAGTTATATATATTACCCTCCTGAATAATCTCAAAGTCCTGATTGTTTTTTTTCAAATCAAAGCACTTTTATTATCAATTAACAAGTACTACAATTCCATGTCTGCATTTCATACTCAGTTTTTCAAAGACACTACAAGAAAGGTAAATTAATGCGTTAATTCTACCTACTAATCTTCCAAAACAGATTTTCCACATGGTAAGCCCTGGGAAACTATTTTCTCATATTTTTGACAATTCCCTTCAATTCTTTAGCACCTTTATTAATCAGATATTGGATATTCTGCATGGACTATTACCATTATCTCTTATTTGATTCTTTTTTATTATCCTTTTTTTTGTTTATCCTTTTACTCTGCTTTCTGGAAAGCACTTCAATAACATCTTCTAAACTCTCCTTTGGCCATCACATTTTTTTTTCTTTTCAAAGTTTTATTGATAAACATATAGTAATGAGACAGTTTCAAATCAAATCGAAAGTACAGTTTCAACAAATAATACACTGCATACATTCTTCTCAGTGGTTAATTGCTGTACAAGATGCAGACTTGTGATCCTACTTACAAACACCATTAGAAAAAATCATTCTATTCATTAAGAGAATGCAACTATATATCTATCCCAACCACTTTGAATACACAGATACAAAATGGACATTCATAGTTATACCCCAATTTTTTTTAAGTTCCGTTGTTGAATATTATAGGTGTGTAAACTCAGCAAAATATTCTAAAAGAGTACAGAAGCCCATAATATCATTGGGTCTTCTGTTTAACTGGCAATGTCAGAAATTATTGACCTGAGTTCCCCACATCAAAGTCCTGATTGTTACAAGATGTGAAATTCACATTCTCTCTTCTTCCCGCATCATTAGTGCATTCCCTTCTTTGTTTTACTTGATTCTTCCTAGTTTTCACCCACATTCTTAAAATGCTAACCAATTCAGTTTTAATCACATCAGATAAGGGTGCTCATTCCCTGGATATTAGAATAATATCACTGATTATTGAACATCTACCAGAACTGGACATTTAGTAATCTTTACATAATAATTGCAAATTGAGTCAGTGCTGAGAGTTAATTGCCTTATGGGGGTGGGGAGGAGGCAAGGCTGGGAAGGCAGCTGCTTGCTTGAGGCCATGCCTCCCATTCCCGGGCTGGCCTTCATGCTGACTTCCACAGAATGGGTCAGGACCTCCAAGCAGTACTTGTGGATAACCATCATATCATGTAGGTCAGTTTCTGTCTCCTTGCCATGTTCTTGTGTGTCCGTTCTGAGTCAGGAGAAGCCACATTTGGCCTAAGTTGTTCATATGTTATAGGGGTGAGTGAGCCATTTGGGGTTAGTTGGTGCCTTTGGTTTTTATGTAGTGTGCCTGTCTGTGTATGATGCTCATCATGGTGAAAATGGATATTTTCCCATTGAACATCAGATATCCTGCATCTCAGCTTCTAATTAGGCCGTCACAGATTCAAAATTACATGCCTGTGATTATCTCAATAGGATTAACAGTCCTTTTTTGTAAAGATAATTGAGATCACTCATCATGGCATATTTTTATTTCTGCACCATTGTGGCTAACTATCCCTCCACGAAGTTTCTTATTGTTTTCCTGTAACTTTTTTCACCTCATTCTGAAAGGGCAATGTTAAGAGGTCCTTGAGAAGTAGAAATCATTCATGATTATGCAAACCATGGTAACCATTATGTACTTTCTTTCTTCTTCCCCCTTTCTTGATGGTAGGTGCCTGGAGATTTGAGTCAAACATCCGAAGACCAGAGTTTGTCGGATTTTGAAATGTAAGTCCATGGCATATGGTTTGAGGGGTGTAGGACTCTGCTATTGGCCAGTGTCCCAGAAGTCCTCGGGAGAGAACAAAAATTACCATGAAGTCTTTACAAGGTTGATTTTGTTATAATAGAAATGGGGAGTTATTCTCCTGGGTCCTGCGCTTACTGACCTGTTTTATATTTCCCTTGGATATTTAAAAGCTTTTTGGCTTTGACTGACATTTAAAATTTGGAAGGTATTGCATAAAATTTTAAATTCAAAATTTTCCCTATAAGGCCACAGTTAGTTGAGGGGCAGCTGTCTCTTCACAAGGACCTGTGTTCTACAGATTGCCACAGTCTTTACTGTCCCTTGTAGTCTCACTCAGGCCAACTTCACCCAGTCCATTATCTGTACAGCTTGTGTAGGGATTTGAAGTCATAACCTCAGAGTTAGTGGAAACACCAGTAGTCAGTGCATTACTGTGAGTTTGATCAGCTTTGCCTATTCTTGGTGCCTCTGCTGTTAACCCCTACGGAGGTTGTTGGTCTTCAGACAATTTCTGTGCAGGTTGCTTTGGCTTTTGGAGGAGTAGTACTCCTACGCTGGTATAGAGAGATGAGTCGTGGATGAAGGACCAGGCAGAGAACCTCCTTCCTTACTCATTCAAGATGAGTAAAGAAAGGTCAGCCTCCCATCCCTTACACTCAGGAGTTTGAGGCCAGCCTGGACAACCTACTGAGACCCCCCCCCCCCCCCGCCCCTTCAGACCGACCAACCAACCAACGAACTAAAAAAAAAAATCCCCCAAAATATCCAGCTTCTTAAGAAAAGAGATCATCCAAGAACAGCTGCTTTTCGAGAGTCAAAACATGACAGGGCATTAGAAAGATTTTCTCAGAGCCAAGTTGATGTGCTTTAGAATCTCAGTCACTGGACTTGCACCAGTATGAGGCTGGCCATGCCACTTAGGTTCTCTAGAACCTGGTTTCCTCATTTATAAGGGTAAGGTGGTCCTGATACTAACCTTGCAGGGCTATTGTGGCAGTGTGAGTGAAATTATGAAAAACACAAAGGCATCAAGAGGCCTCTCTGGGTTGGGGCTGCTCTAAAGGCTGGATGACTCTTAGGTGGGAGGGCGAGGAGGTGGCTAAGAGGTGAAGGATGAAAATCACAGGTGAGTTTACCTTTAAGGTGCCTGTGGGCACAAGGACTGTAGCATCTAGAGGCTGTTAGGGTGGTGACCACTTGAGAACACTGGTAGGAGATGTTGGGAGGTGAGGTAGGAGCCATGAGAGAATTCCTTATGAGGCAGGAGAGACTTATTACTGACATAAATTTCCCAGGTACCTGGTAGAGGTCACCTCCTTTCTTTACAGAGATCTGGAACTTCTCACTGGTTTGCTCATTGGTGCTAGAGCCAGAGAGACATGTTGGCACCATTGCCCTCTCTCAAGACAGAGATCAGGGTCTACCCTGGATCCCACAGTGAAGGCCCTTACCCTTTCCTCTTGCCTCCTTGCACACCAGCCACCCTGCATTGTTGTTGCTCACCTAACCCCCACACCCGGCATTTTCTTTATGCCAGGCCTATTCTAACTCTTTTAGTCACCATCACAGCCTTCAAGGTAGATATTGTCTCACAGAGGATAGATTTCACCTGGGATTCACATTCGGGTCATCCTGCTGTAGATGCTATTCTCTTCCCAGATGTTTGATTCCATGGCCAGAGCACTCATGACTCAGATAGATAGCTCTCTTCAGAGCCTGGCCCAAGCACTGCTACCAGGGAAGCCTGGGCCGACAGCATGCTTGCTTGGGATTTACTTTCCTTAGATCTGGATTCCTAGGTGACACCTAAAACAATGATAATTAAATAATTTCTGTGTAACAGCTTTTTACATATGTATGCATTTTTCAGAGCCTGAAAACATGTGATAATTGACAGAAATGAAGATGGAAATAGTTCAATAATAGTTGTAAACTTTAGTCCCCAATTTTTAATAATAGAACTTTTAAAAATAGATAAAAATCAGTAAGAAATAAGACTTGAACAACACTGTAAACCAGTTAGACATAACAGATGTTTATATAGCTCTCCACACATTACTGCAGAGTACATACCTGTATTATTCAGCTTTCTGGCAGTGTAACAAAATAACAGTCTACTTGGTGGCACAAGCCTGCAATCCCACTATTTGGGAGACTGAGACAGGAGGATCACAAGTTTGAAGCCTGCCTGGATTACATAGTAAGGTTGAGGGAGGGAGAAAATGTTTATTTTGGCTCATAGTTGAGTTTTAGTCCATAGTTGGATGGACCTTTTGCTTTTAGGTCTGTGTGAGGCAGCAAATTCTGATGAGGATCCTGTGGTAGTGAGAAAGCAGCCCACCTCATGGCATCTGGAAAGTGGAGACAGTGTGAAAGAGACCATGATTGCAAGCTCTCCTTTGCGTATATGCCCCCAGTGACCTAAAACTTCCCACTGGGTCCTACCTCTTAGAAGTTCTCACTGCATCCCAACAGTGCCATGCTGGGTAATGAGCCTTTAACACATAGACTTTGGGGGAACATTCTAGATCCAGATTATAGCAACATTTCTCTCAAGTGTCCATGTCATTCTCCAGAATAGACTATATGTCGGGCCACAAAACATGTCTCAGTATATTTTTAAAAATTGAAGTCACATTAAACATCTTCTTTGACCATAGTGGCTTATATGGAGATTTGTCTCGCTTCCATGTTATACTGTATGTTCCTAAAGGAAGAAGTTGTGTCTGCCTTTTCTTTCTTCTCTGTCTCTGGTACCTAAAACTATGGATGGCATATTGTAGGCTCTGAATAGATTCCTATTTAACAAACAAAAGAATTCACAAAGTAATGAACATATAGGGGGCATATAGATGGTCATGGGAGCAGTCGCTTCTAATACAGTGTGTAGTAAATGCCCTGAAAGAAATCTGATATCTCATTGTGTCCCTGGGTGTTCATCTGGATCTTACCAATCACAGAATGGACTGAAAACCAGAGTGTTGCATTTCTGCATCCCCTACCCTTAGGACAGAGAAGCAAATGGTGAATCCCATAGACCAGTGGCGGCAAAACTGTGACACATGTGCCACAGTGGGCTGCTTGTTATCGTTGAAAGTGCTAAAAGGTTCACCATCACTGCTGTAAATACTAGTAGTGTTTTGGGAACCTTTATAGCGAAATGTCATTGCCTCTAGATACAAATAAGTTTGTAAGTTTGGTGGCTCACAATTTCAGTATGTGTTTTCAGCCCTGGACACATGATCAGTAGGGCTTATTTTGCTCCCCAAAGGAAGTTACCACCTCTGCCCAGGGTTTAGCAGAAAGTTTCAGGAGGCAACTTGGACCTGAAGGGTTATTTTCCTGTGAAAATAAAATGCTTTTTACCATCTAAGTTATGAGAATAGTAATTCATAGAATCTTCCATCGTTTCCATCACCAGTGGTGTTCCAATCCTAGCACAGCTCCAGCTGAGGCCCAGGTTTCCTAGGACATGCAGCCTGCTTAGATAGCTGTTATGACACTCCTCAAAGGTTTAGCAATGGTCATAGTTTTAGCTTTGCATGACCAAGATCATGCAAATGTGGCTGTTAATGGTGATGATAGTAATAGTGATAGTGGTAGTCATGGTGTTTGTGGGATGTAGTGTTGTGTGTGTGTATGTGTGGTGAGTTATAACTTAAATTTTGAATCATCCCACGAGGCAAAACTGTCACATAACCTAAGTGACTATTACATATACATGAAATAGCCCATATGAGGAATTAAATGAATTAATATAGGTAAAAATATTGAGTCATGCATTGTAGGTATTCAGTAAATGATTTTACATTTTGCTTGTAATTTTTTTGGTGCTGGGAATCAAACCCAGGGCCTTGTATATGCTAGACAAGTGATCTATCACTGAGCTACATCGCTAGTCCTTGTATTCTAATTTAAATCTTAGTTTATGAGATCTACCTACATATTATTTTTGGGTAAGTCCAAAGAGGGGTATTTGAAGCTGTTGTCCTGGTTTTGCAACTTCTTATTTTCCATTGCTCTTCCCTCCCTAAGTCCCAAACAGCTGTCACTCTCATAGTCCTGGCCATTGGTCTCCTGCGCTCTATTGTGGAGTCATCTTGAAAATGGGGCCTGTGTGTGAAGTCAGTGCAGTGAGGAGGCAGTGTGGACATTTCCTGTGTGCTCCAGAAACTGTGTACTATGTACCACCTCCCATAGCTCCCACCATTGTTCATCCTCGGAGGTGGAAACTGAGCTTCACATGCATCATAGGTCAGGTCACTGACCAGGTAAAAACTGAAAGGTAGCTCCTTCTGTCTGTGCCACAGTGACTGTGCCTGCCTCACTAACAGTGTGGTTTTATGCAGAGGAAAGTGTGAGTGAAGGACCAGTTGCTCAGGGAAAAAAAAACAAAAACAAAAACAAAAAAAACCTGAAAGGCAGTTCTTTCTCATTTCAGAGTATATACTGCATATTTAAATGATACATATTTTAGACTAAATCCCTTAAACGTTGTCTTGGAGGCTGCATGCTGCGACTTAAACTTGTCCTTTAGCTCACTATTAAGTGTGATGCAGGGTGTATAGATTGCTCATGCAGAATGCTTCTTAGAGGAGAAAATTCTGTAATAAGTGTTTATTTGATTTTGTTTTATTTATAAGTGAAAATGACTGATTGTTTTCTTTTGGTAGATCAAACAGGGCGCTGATCAACGTCTGGATCCCATCAGTGTTTCTCCGTGGCAAAGCAGCAAATGCGTTCCATGTTTATCAGGTAAGCACCTGGTTTTCAGATACACATTGCAGCTGGGTGTGGGGTGCTCA
Organism: Octodon degus; assembly: GCF_000260255.1. Lineage (NCBI taxonomy): Eukaryota > Metazoa > Chordata > Mammalia > Rodentia > Octodontidae > Octodon > Octodon degus. Next base: position 3,809,118 of record NW_004524771.1, on the reverse strand, counting down.
TTTGTTACGTCATGTGCTCTGCCCTTTTTGGTGGGGCACTGTACCTCTGCAGGAGGCTGCAGCTTTCCTAACACCAGCATTTTAACTACCTTTCTCAAGGAAGGTGTGTGTGGCCTTCAATCTGACAGGAGGAACAAGGAAGTGGGTAGAATTGCCTTGTGCCAGCCATCTCTCTTGGTGTGGCCACAGCACAGATTGCTTGAGCATAGATGGAAATTTGTTGGCTGTGTTGCAACTGGGAATCTGGGGGAGGTTGAACCTCACACATTCTCATCCTGGTCAGGGACCTGCTACCGTCTCCTTTCTGCTGCCGTCTCCTCTTCCTGCTTCTCTGCATCCTTTTTGGACTATTTAGGGGTTCCCGTCAGTGCTAGCCTCCCAGTTTCAGTGACATCTTGAGCCATGCCTCACTAGTTTGTCTTGGCTTGCAAGCTTGTTCCTGAACCTTGAGATTGAATGACAGACTTTTGTGACTGGCCTACCCAATTCACATATTGGAATTGGTGCTGACTTCACCTGACCATATGTCTGAATAGTAAGAGGGAATGTCCCAGATGACACTCACGCCACTCTTTCAAAAGAAAGGGCAGAGGATGTACTTGAAAATTTAAGACTACAGGTGTTTCCTTTGCTTCCTTGTGGTAGAGGTGGATGTCCCTACTTGGGACTTTGTAACCTTTGCTTTCTTTGGAGGTGATTTTCCAACAAGAATTACAGGTTTTCTTCTCTCATTTTCTGATTCTTTTTTCAGCTCTGCCTAGTTCTCTTCTGATCTTTCTCTTTATTTACCATGGATTTTGATTGTGAACTTCATGTTTCTTGTTCTGGAATTGTACATTTCAGCATGAACTCTGAGCTGCTTCCTGCTTCCACTCTTCTTTGAATCACAGTAGTTTTCATTAAATTTAGTTTCGACCTCCACAAACTGTTAAAAACCCATTTTCTTGCTATTTTTCTTAGTAGGAGTGACCCACTATAGAACGTTCTCAGCTTGAAGACATTCTTCCTAGAGAATGGAGTGGTGAAAAAAGACACTGACACTGAGCTTTGTTTTCAGTCATGTAACCTTAGATCAATCTAGTTTCTTCATCTGTAAAGTGAAAATAATGCATAACTTATAAAACTGTAATAAGTATCTTACACAACAGCAGTGAAATTAAAAATGTGTTGCACATAGTAGACACTCATTTCTAGCCTTTGCAGATGATCACAATTTGACATAATTCCTATTTGGTTTTAGATTTAAGCATAATGTCTGTACTGTACTTAAGATCTTATCAATGGCTGCGTTAGAGTCTGATGTAAGAAAGTCATTTTACTTGACACAATCAGACAGACAATAGTAGTACTTTAATAAGTGTTAGTAGAACCTGAGTTCTCAACTGTAGTTTTAAAAGAGAATTAGGTATGTCAGATCCCCATATCAAAACTTTCTCTTTTCATCCCAGGCCAGCCAAAAGAAATAAAACAACCCAAACAAAGAACTCATTGAGTGCTCCTTAAATTATTCTTTGTGGTCATCAGAAAAGCTGGGAGGCTGCCTGGAAGATGAAAAAAGAGAAGCAGGCAACTTTAGAGCAAAATTAAAATGTGATAACATGGAGAGAATTTCTTGACTTTTCAGTATTGACCTCCTCCTTCACCTCATGAAGCAGTTGGGCAATTTTTAGTTTCTGAAAGTCACCTCTGAAGTGAGATGGACACAGAAAACATGCTGTTGCCTGAGAGACAGTTTCCATGGTGGCCACAGTGGCATTAAAGCCACTGTCGTCTTGCCTTTCACTGCTTTCAGAGCTTTCCCAGGCTGTCCCCAGCCAGTGTACCCAGGATGTGGCCCAGCCTTTAGCAGCCACCTCACCTGCCAGAACTTCTGCTCACACCACAGACCTTCTGAGTCTTTCCCTGTGCTGCCGTGTGCAGAGTCACCACTTGCATGGTTGTTTTTCTCTTTTAGCTAACAGTGCTTCTTTTTGGTTCCTTCAGGCCAAAGTCTCAGTCCTGTGTTTAGAAGCATTTTAGGGTGGCTTTGATGCAGTGTTTTCTTATATAACTGATATTGGATAGAAGGTGACTCATTTAAATACTGGTACCATTGGGCGTTTTTAAAAGGATTTTAAAAAATGTCTGCTGTCTACTTCCACAAGATTTGACATAATTCCTAAAGAAATGCATGGAAAAGAATGATAAAAGAAATCAGTCATAAAATATAAACTAAAAGTTTGAAAGTAAAATTTAGAAACCATATTTGTCATGCAATAAAATGTGGTGGTTTTTATTTACTTGTGAACTTCCTAAGGGCTTTCTTGCAGCCAGTTTGAAAATAAAAATGTTATTATCTTTGGATAATTTCATTATTAATGACAAGAAAAGATGTTAATTCCTCAAAAAGAGCTCTGAAAGAAATCTCCACATAGAATTTTATCTTAGCAATAATAAAGGATGTCTATAGTCCTTATTTACATCTCCCTGTCAAATTATTACCCAAGTTTTAAAAATCTTCATGGAGAAAAGCCAAGGGCATAACTCCAAAAGGCACAGCAATTTGTGTGAAGAGCCCAGACTTGGAGCTTTCTCAGGAGAGCTTTGCTGTCCAGCCCCACAGCCACTAGCCACACGGCCAAACACAGATAACTTTATTTATTTGTTTGTTTGTTTGTTTGTTTGTTTGTTTGTATAGTGTTTTAGTGAAGGGTCTACAAGGTGTTCAGGGTCTCACTACTAGATCGGACTCATAGTGATCTACCTGTTTACAGCCTCTCAAGTGCTGGGATTACAGGCTTGTGCCACCACGCTCGTGCCACCACAGGGGCAGGGCCGGCATGGCAGGCCCAGGGATTGAACTCCTGGCCCCTGCACCTGTTTACAGGTGCTTTAATCCACTGAGCTATTTGGCTGGCCCTAGATACTTAAATTTAAATTAATTAAAATTGAATAAGATGAAAATTCAGTTCCTTGGTCACACTAGCCACATTTCAGGTGCTTAACAGCTGTGTGGGCTGGTGATGGCCATGTTGGATGGTAAGAACTCCACTGCCTCTGCTTCGCAGAGGTTCTGTAAGGCAGTGCTGCTAAGAACTAGGCAGACCTGCAGGGAGAGAATCCTCCTTTCCTCCTCTTACCTGGAGGTGAGGACTCAGCCTCACACCCTCTAATCTTTCCTTTTTGGGAAGAAACTCAGGCAGGCTGAGAATCATCTTTGACCAGAAACAGGCTTCAGTTTAAACTGTTTTGTGTTCATTATACTTATTTTTACATTTGCCTTCTGGTTATGACATTCTATGTTCCAATTTACCCCTTTTAAAATAAATTTAAAACTAAAAGGAAATGAGTCAGCCTAAAGAAAAATACAAAATAAACAATGAAAACTGCAAAGAATTGAGGATGTTGAGCTATGGAGAACACTGATATAAAGGAGTGAATATACAGTGACTAAAAAATAATAATAAATGATTATAAGGTACAGCTGCCTCTTACTGATTTGAATGTGTTATATAAAATATCCATCTCTGGAAGCAACTGTGTGAGGTGAGAAACTCATTCCCATTTTATGGATGAGGAAACAAAGAGAAAAAGAAGCGTCTCATTCAGTGTCATGTGTTTTTAGTGATTTCTGACCAATTTTCAGAAATTCTGTGTTACTGAGTGAAAGTAGAGTCAAGCTCTTTGACAATCCTGGAAACAGATGAGATGGTTCCCCTTATTGTGAAGATAAAGGTTCACCCTGATGGCCATCTGCATTCCCAAGATGGTGAGCCATGGCTTAACCTGTGGCCATGCCTGGAACCCTCTGTAGGGCAGCGCTGGGGGCCTCTGCCATGCACAAACATGTTACACATCAAGCCATCCAGCTCCAAGGACTAATCTGAAATACTTTTGGCTTGGAAAGTTGTCAAAGCAGGTGTGGCCCCATGGTGAGTGGCTGGCTATAGGAGGGCTCTTTTGCTCCTTCAGGGCACCTTGTCTGAGCAGTGTCATGTCCTGAAAGCTTGTATGCAGGGATTGTGAGAAGGTTGTTCTCCTTTACAGATCTGAAAGACTGTAGGAGAATTTGCCCATAACATTGGTAATTACTTGGGTTGTGAGAAAAGTCTGGAATTGCATTCAGCCAAAAAGAACTTTAATTAAAGAAATGCTGTTTACTGACCAGATTGAATAAATGCTGTTTAGAAATGCTTGTATTCCTGTGTCCTCAAAAGAGACAAGGTGTGTCCCATTCATGCTGAAAGGAAAAGGTGGCAATATTTGATCTGTTTTCAATACAAATATAGCATTGATATCCAGAATCTTTCCAATGTAAATTTTAAATTATTTCCTAGGCCTTTGAGCTGCTGTTTGGTTTCCACCCAGTACTGGTCAGAGATAAAATCAAGAAGCAGCAGCAAAAACAATGGGAAATGGAACAAAATTAAGTTCTTTACTTTATTGCTCAGGTTTTCTGTTTCTCTTGTAATACATAGAAACAGATTTTCTATCACTTCCAGACAAACGTAATTAAAATTTCTGTTTATCAATAAATTTCTAGCTTATACCACTAGAAATAGTTGATGTTTTCTCCAAATACCCCACTTCCAAACAAAGTTGAGCTCTGTGTTGATATCTAACTAAAGTTTTATAGCAGTATCTTAGACTTTAAAAACAGTCCACATACTTTCTTTAGCAAATGTTATAGCCACTAAATTGGTACAAAATAATACCTCAACACATTTATTTATTGAGCCATTTGGTCTATCCCTTTAAGAAATACCTTTGATGTAGTTACAGTGGGATTAATTTCCACCTTTACATTTGACCACCAGATGACTGGCTCTGGACAGTATCCATTTGCATAAACTGATTAGGTTTCCCTTATAAAGCTTTCTTTGTTTCTACAAAGCCTTTTCCTCTTAGAATAAGTTCTTTGTTGCCCCTGCCATACAAAATTGTGTAGCCTGAGCAACTGCTTTAAAGGTTTAGTCCAGCTGAGCCTATGTATGTATGTGATACAGGGAAAATCCATGATTTTTTTTCTATTAATAATGAATTACAGTGGCTTAGTAGGATGCATGGAGTTTCAGGTGGTTTGGAGGATGGTTATGTTTTTGGACTTCAGGCTTTAGATTTCCTGACTCTTCCTTTCATCTTCTTTCCTAAGACTGCTCACCCTTGAGCCCTACGCCTTCTCTTACCTGCTGCTTGTCTTTGTGATTTGCCTGGTGTGTAGCTATCCAGAGAGACAGGAGTTCCTTAAGTAGAGAAAGATGAAATGCTGCAGAAATGGGAGCTGCAGCTGCAGTCCTGGGGGCTGTAGGAAGTCTCTGCCTCAACAAGTAAAGTTCCAGATTAGGGGAAAGGGATGAGCTCTAAGCAGACGCAAGCCCCTGTAGCCTGCTCCTTCATGTCACACCTGTACACTGGGGCAACCATTTGCTCTCTTGGTCTTTCCAGCCAGTACTGGCTCACGTGCTGCATGCTAGGTGCAACTATGAAAGCATTCACCTTTATTCTTGCTCTCTCCTTGAGAACTTTCATCCCACAGAGCCAGGGAGCATCTGATGGCGCTGAAAATAAAAGTGAAGCCACCACAGTCTCTTTAGTGTGTAACATGTGATGCTTATTCTTTTATTGCTTTTGTCTTTCCTCACAGGAAGAATCTTTTATATTCTTTCTCATTGTACTTCTGCTTCCTTTTCTCATCTGCAAGTAGCTAAGTAAGGGTATGCTATGTCCCAGGCCTCTGCTGAACTCTGCAGTGCCGGCAGTGAGCCAGCCTTGACTCTGGGCCCACCTCACTGACCTCAGTCTAGTGGGGAGGTCATTCTACTAAGGAAGTGAGCGTCTCTCTGCAGAGAGGGAAACAGTGGCGCAGCAGAGCACTTCCCACCCTGCCGCGTGGCTGTGATGAGGAATAAAGTGCTGAGCACAGTGTGGTACTTGGTTTCTTGTGAATGTTACCTTTAGCAAGGTTCTAACTACTTGTTTTATTTACTTATTATTAATTTTATTGAGAAACAAATAGCAATGAGACAGTTTCAAAACTGATTAGGACAGTTTCATTAATGAATGCATTGCATGTTGTTGTCTTTGTAGTGGTTATTCATAGTACAAGATGCAGACATGCTATCCTGTCCACACACTCTTAGTACAAATCAGGACCATTCTGTATCTGTATATACAAAAGAGTTAGGATACATATACAGCTACTTTCTCTTAACTCAATGAGAAGAAAGATCTGTACTACTCGTTTTATGGTAAGTAAAAACCATTTAAACAGCTATAAAAAGAATTTTTTCGTTTCATCGAATGTCTTCGGGTATGCTTGTGTATTCAAACTTCCATTTAGCGTCTGCTTTATCAAGTATCCCACATCAGCGTGACCAGGCCTCGGAGAACCAGATGCCATTGTTCTCAAGGATCTGGGTTCTGGAGAGGACATAGCCTTACCCTCACCTCATTCGGGTGTCTGGAAGGCAAGGGCAGCATCTGTGAGACCTCGCAGGGCTGACAGGTGGCACTTGTGGGCAGCCAGCAGCCTCTGCTGTGGGCACAATGATTGCTATTGTTCTTTCTTCCTTTCTGTGACTTCTGAGTAAGGTCCTTGTCTCCATGTCATAGGCAAAATGGTGTGACTCCACGGGTTGGTGACTTCCTGTGGGCCGCCCTCCGGTGTCTGCCTTGCTGCACTCTTTGGTCCTTCCATGAAGCTCGTCGATAGGCTGTGCCATAAGTATTTGTTTTGCCGAAATGAGCCTGTTTCCATAAGCTGCTGCGGGATTCTGCCCACTGTTTTATTGACCCATCAGTCATTGTCAAAGCTGCCATGGGCAGCTGGTATTGAGGACAAAGTAATATTCTCACAATAGAGAGAGCTGCATGTCTAGAGTTTATAATTGATAGGTCCCCAGGAGTGTGAGCAATCCATTAAATGTGGAGTTTTTTTCAGCCTTAAAGGTATAAAGTCATGGGATGTAGAATTTGAGGAAAACTTAGAGCTTGACTCTGCACACATGTGGGCATGTGCATGGGTGTGTGCTTGTGTTTTGAAAGGCTTGTTCTGTGCTGTAATTTTATATTTGAAAAGCTGACTATCAGAAAGGCTTAGGCTTTGTAGACAGTCTACAGGTATAAGTGGTGACTGTAATATCCAAGTTTCGCTCCTTTTTTATTTATTTGTATATGGGGAAACCGTTGTACTGGTTGATACATTGTGTCAACTTGAAAAGTTTAGAAGTCTAATTAAGTGACTCAACAGAGAGCCAGGATTCTTAGTTTGTAAACATCCTCATCCTGTGCAAGAGGAGAGCATGGACATTGTGTGAGTTCTACACCTCTACCCCAGGGTAGTTTGTTTACAATACAAGGAGGTGAGAGAGGCTGGCTAGAAGCCTCCCTTTGCTCTTTGCTGTTTTCTGCTGCCATGATCTGCTTCCTTCTGCCTGTGCCTCTCTGCCTCCAAGCCTGCCAAGTATAGACTGAAGCCTCCACAAACTGTGAGCTAAATAAACCTTTCCTTGTCTATTTTGTCCCAGCAGTGAGTGAAAAGTAACTGAGACAGGTGTGAGCCTAATACCTGGGCTCTTTATGGAGATCTGCAGCTGCTGCTTCATTTATTCTCTGTTCTGTGATCACAGTTGCCACTTGCTGAATAGTTGCTCCTTGGTTGGGTTGGGGAGGAAGGGCCGGGCTTGCACAAGTCACATCTGCGAATAAACGAGTTAAATGCTAATGGAAAAAGTGTGCTGTACATCATAGTTACAAACATGGGAACTTTTTCAGGAAGTATCAAAAAGCAATCAAGGATGCAGCCAAGTCACTCTTGCTGGCATGGTGGCCATGTCTCCTAATTGCAGGCAGAATAATACAGTGAGGATAACTATTACACTCAAAAATGATGATGCCAGGGCAGGTAGCAGGCAGTGGATCATGGGGCGGACAGAGAGCTGAATTGGCAGCAGGGCACCTGACTTAGTCATTGGTGACTCAGGGACAGTGATCACTGAGAAGCCTGAATGTGGGGAGGGGTGAATAAATAGAGTAGAAAGTGGCAGAAGGGCAACAGGAAGGGTATCAAGGGGAAGGAAGCAAAGAAGGAGAGACACTGTGGAGAGAAGTGTACATCTGAAAGGAGGTGGAAAGGAGGACCCGAGGAAAAATTGATTATAGGATGGCAGGCAAAACCACTGTCTTCAGGTATACATAGAAGTATACAGTGTGAAAGCTTGGAGCTCTAGAGCCACCCTATCCTATATCTTATCCAGACAACACCCTGTGGCTGTGGTCTCTTCAGCAGGATGAAATGTCTTTGGGGCTCCCCAGGGTCCAGCATCATTGCTGCTGGCCACAGCTGGAGTGGGGCACACTCCAGCCCTCTGTCCTGGAGAAGCCCTGCCCTCCTCCCTGCTGTGGGTTCCCTGCTCTGACTCTTCCCATTCCTTCATGAAGAGGCCAAGAAACCAGAGGAGAAAGAGACACTGGGCCCTTGAGGAAGATACTCAAAGTTTCTCTTTGTGCTCTAGGGACAGCCTTGTCCCTCGTTTTCCTGTTCATTACGTGAACAGCATGTGGACCAGCACAAGAGCCAGAGAGTCAGGTGCCAGGCGTTACTGCCCAAGATTCTTCCTTCAATCTTGGCTTTCAGAGAACCCATGTCTGCTTACTGCTCTTAAATGGCAGTGTCTTATTCTAAATGCTTCATTAAAAAGTAGGAGGTATGTTTGTAGTCATTTTCTTTTTATCAAAGTGTGTGAGTCACAACTTAAACGGGGCCTTCCCAAGCCATGTCTTATAGTTCCCTATATCAAGAGAGAAGCAAAATCTTTCTAGGTTCATCTGTCATAACTGCCTGGACCTTTTCTGTTTTCCAGCATAAAGTCTCTTCAAAAACATTTTCCTGCCAGGCTGTTGTTTTCGGAAAGCCTGAAGCAGATGTGAGGGAGGTGAGGGTCCCAGCTTGGGCTGACATTCTAGCTCACCTTCATGCTATAGGAGCCCTGGGCTGTCAGTGATCCTGCCAGTATGTGCTGGTTGGGGATCCCTTGTGCATATAGTGGCACCACACTGTCCTGAAGACCAGAGGGCAGGCAGGACTCCTGTAAAGGCAAGATGGCCTTCCTCACCTTTTCAGTAGGACCATCCTGGAGTTGTGATCAAAACACAGTGGATAGTTATGAGTAACAAGTTTGAATGTGGCCTTGTGATTACAAGGGAAAGATAGCCTGCTTCTCCTCTCCCAGCCTTGCCCAAATGAAATGTAAACATTTGAAAAACTTCCTAGAGTAATTAATCTAGCCACTAGGGCCTCCAGGTACAAAGATTGGTGTTTGCACCTCAGGGTGTGGTGCAGTTCGTGGCTCAGCATTTGCACTATGAGATCTCCCCTAAGCCTGACATCAGGGCAGGAAAAACAACGTGTTTGAGCTCCTAGCACAGGACCTCCCATACAGGGGGCTGAACCCATGCTGGGTGACTAGAGGTGGTTTGGGTGGATGGAGTCTTCTGCATCAAGAAGTAGGTTTCAGGTCAGAGGAAGGACAGATGGTCACGTCTGTGAATAAACCAGCTACATGCTAATGGAAAAGGTGTGCTGTACATTATAGTTACAAGCATGGGAATTTTTTCAGGAGGGATCAAAAACAATCAAGGATGCAGTGAAGTCACTCTTGCTGGCATGGTGGCCATGTCTCCTAATTGCAGGCAGATTACTTCAATGAAGATAACTAGTAGCACAGGTGGTAGGCATGAGTCTTCCTCCAGGAGTGAGACTGGGGCTGCTTCCTGGTCCTCACACTTGTCGCCTGCTGGGCAAATGGCTCAGGATGGACCTTACTCAGCTGGTGCAGTGCTGGGAAGAGCTGTGGGCAGGCAGAGCTCTGATTAACTTGTCCTCTGGTCTGTAAGACTGAAGCTGCCTCCCTCCAGGACCCTGTGGCGTGGTCAGATAGCCAGAATAGAGACGGTATGTTCTTTTCACAGCTTCTACCAGGAAGCCCATCAAAGTTTCCTCTTGCTTTGAAATCCTGGGCCTTCCCACTTTTCTTAATATTCCCCTCAAATTCATTGGGCACAGAAGCACCTAAAGCCCAGGAACTTGGGGTCACAGCCCAGTTACTGATTCATTCAACAAACATCTGCCAAGCCCTTGCTACGTGCCAGGTGCATGCTTAGTGAGACACTGTGGAATTGAGGAAAATGGGCTTGCTCCCCTCCCTGATGGAGCTGACAGGCAGTGGCCACCTCGAGCTGAGCTTTTTTCAGTGACTCTGTCCCATGTCTCACAATCATGGGCACTTCCTGTTCTATATTGCACTCCACCCCTATTTTACCATGTATACACTTTTGCATATTCCCTTGTTTAATTTAGCCCAGGCACTGTGGCGTACTGCTGCAGGGGGGTCCTTTTGAGGCGCCCCTGATGCCTCAAGTTTCTTCAACAGTGACCTCCTGCTTCCATGTGTTTGGCTATGAGGACATAGGAAGAAGCCAGAGATCGGCCAGATCAGAGCTGGGGGCTTCTCACTTCTTCCCTCTGTCCCTGTCTTCTCTGCCCTGCTCTTCCTTACCTGTCCCTCCCTCCTTTTCTTCCCTTTCCTTCTGTTTTAGTCTCAACCTCCTCCTTTTCCTTTGCTGTCTTCCTTTTTTTCTCTTTTCTCTTACCAGTTATTTACTCCTCCTCTCTCCTACCTTCCTCTCTCTGCACTCCCCTCCTCCCCACACCTTGGCTTCCCATGCTTCTTCCTTCTTTTTGCCCATTTTCTGTCTTCGGCAGAGAGGAAGTCTGTAACTCCCCATGAAGCTGTTCTTCTTCTCTTAGTTCTTGGGAAGAGGAAGAAATGAGGTGCATTGTGTGGGGTACTCTTTCTCCTAAGGCCTGAACTACATGCATGTGTTATAGTTCCCGGTCTCCCCCCTCTTCCCCCCGTGGGAGCTGTAAGCTAGCCTATCCCTGCATGGTTACCTAGTCACTACTATTAAGATTCACCTGCAGGCTTTTAATGACCAATTGTGAGTCTAGTAAAGATTCAAAATTAGTGTCAATTAGTCAATGATATTTTTAACTTGACAATAATAACTTTAAATATCAGACGTCATCAATTGCTGTAAAATTATGTGCCATGAACCCTAAATTAAGCTGATCAAGAAAGAAAATAGATCTCAGGCCACCACAAATCAGATGTAGTGTTCATACTGACCACAGGATTTGTTGTTGTCAGAAAGTTTTTTTAGGAGTATATTAGGTAAGATGCAAGAGGCTGTTTTATTTGGTTATGTTCTTAGAGTTTCTGGGCACAATCATGTGTACCAGTTTCTGGTCTCTCGGTCTCTCGGTCGGTCTCTCGGTCGGTCTCTCGGTCGGTCTCTCTCTCTCTCTCTCTCTCTCTCTCTCTCTCTCTCTCTTAAGGCTTTTTCCAAGTGCTTGATAGCAGTTTTAGTTCTGAGACGTGGCCCCCTGTGCCAGTAAGCTCAGATGTTTTCTTCTCTCGGAGGTTAACCACATACCCACCTAAACCTATCTGATGTTCCCTTGCTAGGCTGGGGCAGGAGGGTAAGGGAAAGAGGTCCCACTGGCATCCAGAGCGTAGGGCTACTTAGTATCTTCAATCCACAGGACCTCCCCCTTGAACAAGTGATGACTTGATTCACAACCCCTCCTGTGCACAGCTGAGAACTCTGTCTTGTAGTGAGCATTGCAGGCATCCTTGTGCTTGTCCCCTGTGGGATGATTTACTAGGGGAGCTTCAGCTTGGTATGAGTGCTGGTGGTCACAGTAGACTCTGTGACTCCAGGACCCATTGGTGACAAGGTTCTCTGGGTACAGCCATCTGCTTACCTTCCTGCTACTGGAATGTGACCCTACCCCCATCCAGGGCTAGGCTCCTCACATAGGCACAGTGTAGGAGATGAGCGCCACTCTTTGTACCAAGACACTGACTCCTGATCCACACTGGCACTTTCCTGGTGGCGGGGGAAGGAAACCCATCTCACACTGACACTGTCACGTTTGCCTTACAGAAAGGACCAAGGGCATAGAATGAATTATAGGGGCTAAATGTCACTAGGACTCAGCCTCCCATCTTCATAGTTGTCTTTAAATTGTCTCTTCAGAGCTGGCTGCAGAGGCAGATGTTAGTGTGGCGGCTCTAGGCTGACACCCCTGGCTCAGCTGCCCTCAGTGAGAAAAGCATCTCTTTTCTCCCACAGCCAGCAGCATCATGGGATTGAGTCTCACAGACTCACTGACCTGGGCCTTACCTGCATGCATTCATTGCTGTGTCTGGAGGGTGTGATGCTTCCAGGGCACACACTTCCCAAAGTTGTAGCTTAGTGGGCGAATGAAGGTATTCTCAGAGCAAAAGGGGAAATGGAGTCATACTAGTCAAACCAGCATATACGCAATCATGGCTTTGGGCTGGGGGGAGCCATATGATGGCACTTACATATTTCTGTTCCATGGTGGCTCACCTACATCACAGCTGGAATTCAGAACCAGACAATTTTTGTTGGGTGGGTCTCCTGTGCATTGGGGATCACCGAACAGTATCCAGGTCCCAGTTAGTAGCACCCACATCTTCTCCCTAACTGTATCAACCCAGGATGTCTCCAAGCATTCCCAAATTCCCCCAGGAGGCACCACTGCTATATTCAGACCCACTGGTGCTGCTGTAGGTTTATTTTGTTTTGTTTTGAACATAAATTGGATGATATAATGGAAGCTTTTTACTTTGCCTCATAGACAGCTGTCTTCCTTATTTTTTCTAAGCATCTACTGAGTATTTCCCAGTATGAAGGATCCATAATTTGTGTAACTTCTCTGGATGAGGAATATTTAGATGCATTTCATTTCTTGTTCACTGCAAACAAAGCTGCCAGACTTCTTCTTTGTACATTTGTAGGTATTTCTGCAGGATTAATAGGAAGAAGAAGTAGATATGCTGAAGTAAAGAATATACATTTTTATATTTTAATAGGCTCAGCCAAACTGCTGTCCCAAAAGATGAACCAGTTTTCAGTTACATCAAAGTAACAGGGCACTTTATCCCAGCTTTGTTCCAGTGTCCTTAGCAACATTGAGTATCATCAGTTTTATAAATCTTATCAATCTGATGGAGGGAAAAGTTACATTTTATGATTTGAGGGTATACATTTTCCATGTTACTTGTGAAGTTAAACATATATATCTGTGCTTTAATTTGCCCCACCTTCTTTTTGTATGAATAAACCATTAATGTCTTTTTCTTGTTGGTCTGTTGCATTGTTTATCACTTTCTGATCCATATTTAGGAGTTAAAAAATGGTGAGCCTTTTGGTATATATGTTTCAGACTCTGGCTTAACTTTTGGTTATAAGATTTTCTCAATTATTATTGTTGTTATTGTTTTGTTTTCTGGTCTCTAAAATCTTGGAAAGAGGAATTTCTTGGTTGATCTCCTGAAGTACAATGCATTATTTCATCTCAGTATCAAAAGAACCCTGAGATTCAGTAGACGTTCTTTCCATCTTAGAGCTGAAAAAGGAGATCTTCAGAATGTTAGTAAGTAATTTGCCCATAATCACACCGTTTAAGAGTGTCATCACTTTTTCCCCCACTCAAAGTTTAGGATTTTTTTCCTGTACTACCAGAATCTCCAGAAAGAATGGGTAGAAGTAGCACACAAACAAGTTTGATTCATCTGTCTGTTCAGCTGTCTGCCTGTCTTTCTCTACAGCATTGTGTGATGGGGTAGATGCTAGGGATAGAGCAGTGAATAATCTTAGTCAGTGACTAATTCATATAAGAAAGATTCAATGCAGACAGCTATTTAGTGGTAGGGTGGTCTTAACAGTACTGATCTGGACGCCCCTCCCCCCAAGATCCAAAAGTAGGTGATCCCTTCATTTAGAGTTAGATGTCCACTGAGCTACATTGACCTCTGTCCAGCGTTGAAGGGACTAGTTGACATCTGAAGTCCCTTTTCAGGTTTGTAAGTTTGTGAAAACTGCCATCTTCCAGACTTTCCTGGCCTACACTGTGAACAGAAGCCTTAGTCACTCTCTGTCCTCAGTGATTTCATGGTCACAGCACAGGACTCTACCCTGAGGCTGTCCTAAGGACACAAACCACTGAAAGTACTCACTGCTCTCTACCTTGCATGTTTTACAGGGAGCTATCTGAGCTCAGTAGCCAAAAAATCAGTACCAGAGATTAAAGATTTGCTCCTAAACTACGGAGGGCTTCATGTCACCTTAAGTGTTCACTGAATATATATATCAGGAATGCTGGGTTAAGCTGTTGTCTCATACTGAAGTAGACAATGAGGTGTTGTTGCTTTAAGCTTCCAATCCACACTCCCCCACTTCTTCCAGACATGGAAAAGCATTTCCAATTCAACCTTGAAAGATTATCTCCTTGCTCCATGGGGGCAGCCTCAAGAGACTGTGAATTCCAGCTTCTTGCCAGGCTTCTTAGCACAGTGAAATTCTGTCAGACTGTCTAGAGTTGGAAGCAGCAGCTTGGATTGGTACACGTTTTAGAGGAAACTTTCTAAGCATGGATTGGTGACTGTGTAGAGGCTGCTTTTCAGAGGCCAAAAGAGAAAGAGGGTGTGGAAAATATGGTTTGCTTATTGGGGTGGTGGCAAGTCCCAAAGGACAGTATGACTGTTAGAGTACAGGGCAGCAGAGATGGGGATGAGGAATTTCAGCTCTGGGCTTAGGATGCTGCTGGTGTGCCTTGGTGCAGAGCAGAGGAAGTGTAGACAGAGCAGGCGCAGAGGCAAAGACTTTAGGAAAGACGGAGAGAAACAAGCTTTGATGCCTCAGTTACCAGAGGAAGCTGAAAGAGAAATAAGTTGACCCTTGCAGGGTGTGATTTAGCTAAAGGAAGTTATGTAGAGGTGACTGAGTCATACTGTCAGTCTCCCTGCCCACTGTTGAAAAAGGAGAGACAGGAGAAACAGACACACAGGCCAGCTGTTAATTGGAAGCATATTGCTGGCTAGCTGGCTGGCTGGCTGACTTTTCTCCCTCCCTCCCACCCACCCTCCCTTCCTCCGTCTCACTCCCTCCCTCTTTCTCCCTCTCTTCCTTCCTCCTTTCCCCCCCTCTCCCTCTCTTCTTTCTTTTCTTTCTTTTGTGACATTTGAGATGGAACCCAGGGGTATTCTAACACTGAGAAACTCCCCCAGACCTTTTTTTTTTTTTTTTTTTTTTGCAGAACTGGGAATTGAACTGAGGCCCTTGCGCTTGCCAGGGAAGCGCTTATGCTACTGAGCTATCTCCCCGCCCCCCCTTTTTATTTTGAGACATGGTCTCCCTGAGTTCCAGGCTGACCTTGAACTTGTAATCTGCTGCTTCATCTTCCCAAATAGCATGGATTACTGATACACACCACCACACTTGGTTTACTGAACCTTTCATACACATAGCTATGATTTGTTGTTACTAACTCAGAAGGGTAATTACTTCTTTCCCTATTTACAAATGGATAGAGCTTATCTTCAGATCTAGATCTAGTACCTTTCCAGTTCTATGCTTTTTGAAAAGTTCATACCATATTAATTGCAATGAATTTCATTGTAACATTGTAATACATACATATCCACACACATATCTGGCACACTAAGACGTATCTTACTTTCCTTGTCATTGAAACACAATATCAAACACCCACAGCTTGAAAGAGGACAGGTTTATTTTTGGCTTATGGTTTAGTCCACATGATGATGTTCATGTAATGGTGGCCAGCAAGCAGGGGGAGAAAGGAGGCATGAAATGGAGAGAGGTATCCTTCTGGGTTATTCTCTCAGTGATCCAACTCTTCATACCAGTCCCCCCTCCACACATTGAGCTCTGGGGTATAGAGGTCCCATGATCTGATCACCTTCCCAAAGCCTCACCTGTGTTGTTCTAGATCTAAGCCACAGCAACAGCACACTTTGATCATATCCATCCCCTCATTGCCTTTCCCTACCCTTCTCTTCCCTCAACTCCTGATCCTCTTCTTCCCTAATTGTCTTTTACTTTTTTTTTTGTATTTTTAGGGAAGGGTTTACAGGGTGTCCAGAGTCTCACTACTAGATCAGACTCATAGTGATCTGCCTATTTACAGCTTCCCAAGAGCTGGGATTACAGGCATGAACTACCACGCCCAGTCTCAATTGCTGTCTCAGTGCACCCAAGGGGGAGGCCAGCACAGCAGGTCTCTCTTACTTTTATATCATTTTTTTTTCTAGATTCCACATATGAGAGAAAATGTACAATAGTTGTCTAAGTGCCATATTCTTTATGAGAAAAATTCCCCCTTTCTTACCTGAGATTTCCTGTGCAAGAATGTGAGGTAATGAGAGTTACAGTATGTGACAGTGATGGCATGATGATGACAGTGATGATGGGTGATGGTGATGACAACTAATGATAGCAGTGGCGACACCTGTAATGTTTACTGAGTTCCTCCTATCTGCGGGACAGTGTCCCGAGTCTCTCTCTGCTTATCTTCTTGAATCCAACAACACATAGGAAAATTTTAATTACAGCTCCAAGAATAAGAAGCCAGTGTGTTCCTTGAGCACTCTGTCTATATTAAGATAAATTAGGTAAGGAAAGGTTGTAGAATTTTTTTTCACTGTACAGAGAAAATTTTGTACATATCAGTTGTTTTTCAAGTACTGTACTTTTAGTCAAGGGGCTGACAGAACCTGGGGAGCTACAAGTGCCATTTGATCCCCAAACCTCCTTGACACCTGTTTTTATTCTTTGAGTGACTTGATCTTTGCCTCAAATTGCAAAAAGGTCAATGTTGGCTACTGTGAATTCCCCCATCTCTTTCTTTTATGACTGGCACCCATCACATAGCATTTCCAGCTCTTTTCGTAAAGAACAAAATTCTTATTCCCAACTTGGCTTCTGATCATCTGTGTTTTCAACACTTTGGGCTCTGAAGCCTTGAGAAGTACAAAGCTTACCTTATTATTTCTAGCCATGACCAGAGCAAGAGACTTAACTTTCCTTGCCTCAGTTTCCTTATCTATAAAATGCCTCTACTGATTACCTCAGATCTAGAGATGGTAAGATAACTAGGTGACACATGAAAAATGCCAGCGTAGTCCTTTCATAAGCATTTCTCTCTGCCTTCTGCCCATTTTACTGTGAAACTATAGAACAGACAATGAGATGAGGCCCTCAAGTGCATGGCCTGCATCCTACTCCCTTGCTGTCACTGTCCCCCAGGATGGGTCAGGACAAGGACACAGCTGTAACCATTGTTTGTCAGAAAGCCTGAACTCCTTCATTAACTCTTCATCCTTAGCTCATCTGTTCTCCATGGGCTGGTCCCAAGGCTAAATGGTTTTACCTTCATCTTCTTGTTTAATCTTCATGGTCAGCTCTATTAGGTCAAGACTATTATTATCTCCTTTGATGGACATAGGATCTGACACCAGAGATGCTGAGACCTCACATGATGCAAAAGTGTAACATGAAGTTTCTCTGTACCCAGTGCCATGCTGTACCTCTGAGCCATCTGCTAGTGTTTCATTGGTCCTCACAGAGGCACGAATCATGGAGCAGGCCCGGTCTTAGGTCTGAGGAGAGAACTTTGTAGCTTTTCACTAGTCTCCCTTCCCAGGAGAAGATACCGGTATTATTGATTCAGAGACATGTACCATTTTCAAATATTGGTATTTCTGACGTCAAGATAGGTTTCATAGTTGATGGTGTCTCAGATTCTGTAAAATATTATTTTGCCAGTTATCACCCAGTGTTTTTTTTTTTGTTGTTGTTGTTGTTTGTTTGTTTTTGTTGGTACTGGGGATTGAACTCAGGACTCTGCACTTACCAGGCAGACATTTATTCTACTGAGCTATCTCCCCAGCCCATCACCCAGGTCTTTATTTTATTTTTTAAATAATTTTATTGAGAAACAAATAGCAATGAGATAGTTTCAAAACCATCAGTAGGACAGTTTCAATAATAAATATGTTGCACATTGTTGTCTCAGTGGTTATTCATTGCACAGGATGCAGACATGACATTCCGTCCACAAACACTATTAAAACAAATCTTCTTATTCATTGAATTAAGATAATGTAGTTGTATATCTATCCTATTTTGAATATACAGATACAAAATGGTCATTAATTTGTATCCCCGTTTTTTGTTTAGTTTTGTCAGAGAAGCGTATTCCATTGTCAATTAAATATTGTAGGTGTGTGAATTCAGCAAAATATTCCAATATAGTCCAGTAGTCCATATTACTAGTGGTTCATCTGCAGGACTGGCAATGTCAGAAGTTGTTGACCTGAGCCCTTTACAGCCCAACAGCACCCAGTTCTTTAATCATTCCAGTTGTCTATCAGTATCTTCCACATTAATTTACTTATTTTAATTTGGAAATTCAAGAGCAGTTGTAAGAGCAGTAAAGAGATGCTAGGAATTGGTATAATTCAGTGCACAGCACTTGCCCAGCATGCTGCTGCTGCGCCTGCTCTTCCTTGTTCCTCACCTCCTCCTACCTACTTTTTCCTCCGCTGTGAACTCTTTCTCCCCTGTGATGTTTCTCTGCCATGTCACCCTGCTTGGAGTCAGTCAGCTGTGGACTGAACCTCTATAAAAGGTGAACCAAGATAAACGTTTCCTCCTTCAACTTGTGGGTGTTGGGTATTTTGTCTCAGTAAGGAGAAAAGTAACATCCTGGTTGCATGGGTAGCAGTGCTAACCAGTGATTTAGCTGAGAAGTTCACTCTATTTGATTATCCAAAGTGCTTTTTGGGGGAGGGGGGTAAGGAGAATAGAAAATGAAAGTAGGTGGGGACTAGAAATAAAGGCAGACAGAGTAGAGAGCAAGAGACAAAGACAGACAGACAGACAGACAGACAGACAGACAGAAAGACAGACAGACAGACAGTAGCCCAGCTTAATTGTAGAAGGCCAGCCTAGTTCTGCCCACAAGGTATGTGTGTTGGAATGAGTGTCTCCAAACTTCATGGGCACGGGGATCTGTTATTCACCCAGCCAGTCTTTGTTATCAACTTCCTTTGCTGTTATATCTTGCTGCTTAACACTACATATTTTTGTACTGCTTTTTTAATATATACACTCTTGACATAAATAACCATCTCTGTCTTAGCCATGAAACTTGGGTGTTCTGCAGGGCCAACCTGGACCTTCTTATAATAAAATCACCAGGCATTTAGAGCCACTACCGTCACCATATCCCACTAAGACTTTTAGGGCCAGGCATCTGACATTAACCAGAGATCTTTTAAAATTATTTTAGTGTTTTAGTTATTTGTTGTTTTACTTTAGTCTGTCTGTTACCCTAACCTAGGTTATACTATTGTAATGAGCAGTCCTCATTACAATTTATAGTAGGTTCATTACGGGTCTACTTTGCTTCCTGCCACACATTCATTATGGGTGAGTCAGGGTTATGTTCTGTGTGGTCTCTCTGCCAGGATCTAGAATGGAGAAGCACCCTTAGCTGGGGCAGGCTGCTCTTGTGAAGGGAGAGGAGAAGGTAGCAATATGCTGTAGTGATGAGAACTGCTTAGAGTTAATGCATGTCGCCTCTATGAAACTCACTTCAAATTTGATGGTAGCAAGCCAGGAAGCATGGTTCTCTCACAGGGAGGGGCCCTGCAGAAGGGAGTCTGGACTGTCTGGTGGAATGTGTTGTAGTACACCTGAACAAGCAATGCTCTCTCATCTAGCAAAGTCAAGGAAGATGGATGTTACATAGCCATTAAAAATGACAATGAAGATTGTACTTGACAGCTTTGAAAGCTACATTTTATGAATGCCAAAATGGAAAAAATAGCAGGTAACTAAAGATTATTTATAATTTAGTCCAATTTTCAAAAATCTAAAAAGTTTTGAATATTTATGTTAACATAGGTAGGAAAATAAATGAAAATATATTGACTATATCTAACAAACCTAGATATCTTCAGAGCCCATGTGGAAAAGGTATCAGGTTGACTTTCTCAGTGCTAGTGACTTTCACCATGCAGGATTTTAGACTCTGCCCTACTAGATGTGTTTCTTATTGTTTAGTTGAAAACCTGGATATAAATGTTAAGAGCTCTTATTTTTAAATGTTGGAAGCTAATTATATTGTTAAACTTACATGGAATGCTGAATTGCTACTCTAATAGGAACTAAATTACTCTTCATGGTGAGATTTCATACATGTTATCTTTTGTTTGTCTACCTTTTCTTGCTTCGTGTCACAATGCAACATTTCTTTTTGGCAAATAATAATAATAGAGAAAATAAAATCTTTAATAAAAGGACAAGAATAATTTAGCTACTTAGAGAATTGCTCTAAGCTTTGCAATTCTCTATTCACTTGGTCATGGGTATTTAATCAAAAGAGTGACCCTGAGCATTGGCCACAACCAGAGCCACCTGGTTGTGAATAAAGCAGCCAGGACCAGACTGTACCTAGCATCAGGAGAGGCTGAACTGAGAGGCAGCCCGACAAGGGAAGGCTGGGTCCTTGCTGATGTCTTGCTAATGTTCACCATCAGGGTTCTGTATGCTGGCTTTTGGTAACATGGAGTCCAGGCATGTTTTCCTAAAGATAACTCATGACTAGAGAGAGAGATACACAGAGGAACTAGCTGATACTCTGACAGCAAGAAGAGCTCTCCTGAGGGCCGCTTTTAGGGCAGTTGCTGGATAAACTCAAATGAAGCGCATCACCTGCAGTCTAGCAGCCACCACAGCCTCTCCATCTGCAAGGCGGGCCTCCTGCAGGTTGAGGACACAGGCAAGTGTCTCCATGGGAGGAGCGTGCATCAATGTGCCTCTCAGAGGAGAATTCATACATGCTGTTGAATATGCAGGGTTTTTTCCTCTTAACTATAATTCCCTGCCTCATCACCCATCATGCAAATGTGATTCTTATGCATTTTCTAAACAAGTAATCAAAACAAGGTTTTAAGCTGCAAATAAGTTTAGTGTAAAACGAAATTATTTGCCTCAAAAGTCAACAGAGACTATTTGGATATTTGAAAAGTTTAAATTACCCTTAATCGAAACTCAGAGTAGCGTCCACTTTAAGGATGGAAATCAGCTAGGACTCAGCCCTAGCAGATGATAGCCAGTTTCTTAAAAGAAAGAAAAAGAAAAACAAGAAAACTTTTTAAATGCTAAAAGTAGTACATGCTTATTATAGCAAATTTGGAAAATAAAAGGAAGTTGGAAAGAAAGCAAACAAATGATGCACAGCTCCTCACAAAGATGCAGTTGCAGTTCATCTCTCAAGCTTTTTCTCTGTGCATTTTTCTATTTAGATGAAGTTCTGTGCCTTGTGTTCTGCTTCTTAATTTAACAGAAACTTTTTATCATGTTACTGAATACCTTTTTCTCATTCACTTGTGGCATTGGGGATTGAACCCAGGTTCTTTGCATTGAACTAATCCCCATTCATTTGTTCATTCATTTATTTATATTTTGAGACAGGATCTCATTAAGTTTCCCAGATTGGGCTCAAAATTGGGATCCCTCTGCTTCATCCCCCAAGAGTGCTGAGATTACAGGCCTACATCACCACTAGGCTCATTTAGGTGATTTCTAATTCCTCAGTGTCACCAGCAGTTATGGGAGCCAAACAGTCCTTCAAGCATTTTTCTGTATTTTCAGTTCCTTTTCCAAACTGATTTTTGGTTGGAGGAGGTGGAAGAATGATACTGTGGAAAGGGCACAGATGTTAGAGTAAGTAGATACGGGTTCCAATCCTGCCCCTAATGTTTCCTGGCTCTGTGACCACAGACACCCTATTAACTGCATGTTCCTTACTTCATCTGTGCCCTGAGAGCAATATCACTTAACATACAGGGTCATTATTAAATTTTAAATAATAACTGTGAAGCTTCCAGCCTCCAGGGGACACTAAATTAGTTGATATGCCCTCTGCTGTAAGGAACAGATCTGAGTAGCAGAGACCCGGAATTCACATAACATCTGAGCTCTGCCTTGAGAGAGCTGCAACCTTGGGCAAATTAACATTTCTGAGTCTCAGTTTCCATTTGTAAAATGGGATCATGGACTAAAGCTCATAAAATGCTTATGAGGAGTAAGTGAAATGAATAATATGAGATAATAGGTGAAGGGCTTTGTATAGTTCCTATGTAATATACAGTAGATCATACTTAATACATGACAACCATTATTATTATGACTAGTATTTTATCATTTTCATTATTTCTGTTGTGTTACAGGCGAGCTCTATGAAAGCTGCTATGAGAAGTGAGATATATCTCACTGCATTCTGAATAATGAGGGCAGGTCTTAGGAGCTTCCTGGAGAAACTGATGCATAAACCAGTCCTTAATGCAAAGCTGGGCGGCCGGGTGGGGAAGGAGGGCAGAGTTACCACTGGTGCTCCAAGGCTCAGAGAGAGCATAGAAGAAAGGGAGGTGGGGTAGAGAAATGACCAGCAGCCTCAATCAGTGCAGGCCTGAAAACATCACCCAGCTAACTGAGCCGAGGGGGAGCTGTGAGGTGGAAAGTAGTAGATTGTTAGACTGATTTCTTTGTGCTGTTTCCTCTGGGGCTGGAGCTTTCTTTTTCATGTTGAAGTTATCGATCTACAATGTATGCATGATGCTCTCAGCTCTGCAGCAAAATGAAAAAATTTAACTTTGATGGAACACATATGGAAGTAAAATATACTCATTCATCCTAGAAAAAAATGTTGACCTTTTGCACAGTGTTTCAGGAAATGAGTCTATCTGTGTTATGTAAGGTTTAAGTTTTGTCTTTGAGTTGAGCAGAGTCAAGAAATAGTCAAATAAAACCCTTTCTCCTAGTCAGGTGTGGTGGCACATTGCTGTAATCCCAGCACTCAGGATGCTGAGGTAGGAAGATCTTCATGTGTTCCAGGCCAGCCTGGGTTCCTTAGTGAGTTCAAGGCCAGCCTGCCCGAATACATGGTGAGATCTTGTCTCAAAACAAGACAAAACAAAAAACCTTTTTCTTTCTCAGAGCATTAAAAATTAAAGGGAACTGCTTTTGTCCCCAACATCTTCTGAGCTGTTGTTGCCCAAACTCTTAGCTGGCAGCAAGAGGTCAGGTAGTGCTCACAACACAGCTATAGTTCACAGCATTCTTCCTGGAAATTTATGTTTTTTTATTCATTCATGCATCCATTCAGTCCTTTTTCCAGCTACCTAACTTACCCATCAACAGATGTGTCTGGGTACCTTCTGTGCCCTGGGAATTGACTAATGAGGTCAAATAGATAAGATACTGTGCTGCTCCCGGGGAAGAGTGTGCATTCTAGTGAGTCAATAAAAGAACAGCAGTATTGTGGATTTATGCAGCACTTCTGGGGTGGAAATGAAACAGGAGGATATGTCAGAAGGGCTGGGCATATTTAGTGGGGGCCACTTTGGGTGGGGTTGTCAGGGAAGGCCTCTCTTCATTGGTGGCAGTAGGAGTGAGTCTTTAGGTTTATTGGCAACTGGACTGAGTGGATCAGACTTCACCATTTCTAAGTTCAACAGCTACTGTTACAGTTGCCTATGTGTCAGTGTATTCTAAGCTTGGCATTTGTCCCCTGAGAACCTTAGGGCCTGGTGGATGAAACATGCATTTTTTTGAGCAAATGCTGCCAAATAGATTCTTTTGGAAACTTGTTTGTCCTGGTCCTTCTGGAGCCTTCCAGCAGGGGTCCCCACTGCACCCCCTGAGTAATTACATTTGCTACCTCTTGATATCCACAGTTCTGTTCTGGGCAGCTTTCGACAGTATAGAAAAGAATAAAAAGCAAAGGAAATACCTTGAGGGAAAATGATAGTCTATATAATAAGTTTTCTTCCTCTACTGTAATGTTCATTAATTGAAATGCAGCCTTTAGAAAATCTAATAGGAAAGTGATGAGTTATAGAAAAAGCAAATTCAAGCAATCTTCCTCTGTTTCCCAAGTGTTAGGACTTGCAGCACATGCCCCCAAGCCCAGTTTAAAATGCTGATTTAGATACCCATGACAGGTTCTTCCCGGCAGCTGCATCCAGGAGCAGGACCTGGGTTCTCAGTCCTGGGTTCCTTTGACTTTGCTCCCTAGCAGCCCCACTGTAGTGGTGGTACATCTAAGGGCTGTTGCCATCACCCACAACACGGAGCTCACTACAAGAGCCAGCCATCACATGACGAAAACACTGTTAATTCCCCTGCTCCTGCTTGGGCTGATGTAGGTTGAAATGATGGGTTGTAATGCATTGTGCCAGCCCTGGGCTAGAAACTGGGATTGACTTTGGACCCACTTTGCTCATGGGGGTGCTGCTAGGGTTAGGTGAGAGAGTAGTCTGTGTCCCTCACTCAGGGGCTCCTTGCGGCCCCAGAACTTCTTATGTGCGATGCAAGCACTACTCAGAAGGGGGAACTTTTCTTAGTGCACTTGGGAGCACTGCCAGGCTGTGCTCACACCTCAGGGGCCATGTTGGCACAGGCGCAGGCTGCATTTCCTCCGTGGGCCCAGGCAGCAGGCAGCAGCCCCCAACATGAAGCGGTGGGTTATGATGGAGTGCACAGACAGCCGTACTATTTAGAGAGAGGGGAGGGAACAAAGACAGGAGCAGGACACCATTTTTAGTACAAAGAAATAGCGACAGCTTGGTGTGAGCAGAGCGTGCGACATTTTCACGTGTAAGGTGTGCTGCCACCTGTGGAGTGGAGAGTGAACACCTGGTGCGTTCCTCTGCCAGATGCTGTTTTAGGAGGTTGCCTCTGTTGCTCAGACACTATTCACACTCTTGAGTGCTCTGCTACCAACCCAGTGTGGGATTCAGGATAGTGGAGGCAACCACTTGGAGCCCAAATTGTGCTTGGATGCTATTGTGTCCTGGGCCCCTGGTCTGCGGGAATATGGCCACTGTAAAGAGGAATAGGCTCTTTCTACTTGGTGACCTTGCCCAGGCCCTTTCATGTCTCCAAGTCTTGCTGTCTTTGTCTTTGAACTTAAGAGGTAGGCTAGGGTGTTTTTAGTGGTCAAATGTAGGCCTAACGTCCCTGAATATGTGAAAGGAAGGCATGAGACCTGAGACTGAAAGACAACTTATGTCTCAGCCTAGAATGTGAGACAGACAGACAACATGTCTTCAAAGACATGTTTATTAAGACATGTTTTTTAAGTCCTGGTAATGTTTCACCACAGCCAAAATGAATATGATATATGTTTTCCTTGCTCCACTTACCCTTTTTTTCT
Organism: Octodon degus; assembly: GCF_000260255.1. Classification (NCBI taxonomy): domain Eukaryota; kingdom Metazoa; phylum Chordata; class Mammalia; order Rodentia; family Octodontidae; genus Octodon; species Octodon degus. The sequence continues at coordinate 3,783,959 of NW_004524771.1, read as the reverse complement.
TGCTTGTCTTTTATTCCTTTCCTACTCTCTTTATTTTCTTTCATTCATTCTCCTCAGCCTCAGAGTGCCCACAAGGTGCTGCCTGCTGGCTCAGTGCTGAGTGAGTGAATGAGCGAATGAATTTTTTTTTTTTTTTTTTTTTTTTTTTTTTTTTTTGAACTGAGGATTGAATTCTAAGCTCCTTTGTGCCCTTGTCTCAGTTACTTTTCTCTCATTGCTAGGACAAAATACTCAACACCCAAAATTAAGGAAGAAAAGATTTATTTAGGTCAAAGTTTGTGGAGGTTTCAGTCCATAATCAGATGGCACATGGCAGAGGGCAGCACTTCATGGCAGCAGAAAACAGCAAAACAGAGTGAAAAGGGAGGAGCAGCAACAGAGAGTAAGGCTCTCTCCCTTCCTTATATTGTAGTCAGGCTATCCCCACCAGGGATATTCATTACCTCCCTGCATTGTTCTAAAGGTCATGAAGGGCATAAAATAGAACATGGCACAGAGCAGGGACCCTCAAGTGTCATGTCCTCCTAACACAGACACACAGTTTCTCAGCACCTGTGAGCTGGCTGAGTGCGTGAATGAGCGAATGAATTTTTTTTTTTTTTTTTTTCGGAACTGAGGATTGAATTCAGGACCTTGCACTTGCCAGGGAAGCACATATTCCACTGAGCCATCTCCCCGGCCCCAAGCGAATGAATTGAACGGATACTTCACATAGTGGATAAATATTAGTTCTTCCTGGTGAACCTAAGCTAAGCTGTGCACCTGCAGGAAAGTGGCCTCAGAATACAGTCCTTCCAGAGCTTCACTTTTTAAAGACTCCCAGCTTCCTCCCCAACCCTCGCAAATAGATGTCACAGATAATAAGTGGCTGACACTAAGCATGGCACTCACTATGTGCCAGGCCCTGGACTGAGTGTGGTACAGATATAAACCACTAGGGGTCTGGGACACTGTGGAGGGAAGGCTGCCTCTTGCCTGGATCTGCAGTGAGAGGTCCAGTCTGGATGGGTGGGGCAGCATGAGGGCATAGGGCAAGGGAGGGAGAGCACCCAGGTGAGTTTGACTGCACTCCCTGCTGCTCCCACTGTTCCTTATGCCTGCCATAGCCCCTGGACATGCAGTTGAAACAGTAGCTTCTTGCCCTGTCTGTTCTGAGACAAAGGACCTCCTTTTAGCTTTTCTGCCTTACATTTTAAAACTACAATCAGTAATTGCTCTTGTCTTCCTGGCTCTCTCTTCCTTGGCTTCCTTATCATTTGCTGGCATATTTAATGTCTTAACCTTCTTTAATTGAATAGATAATTCAGGATTAATCCAGTGCTCCAAGAGGCCCCCATTACGTGCTAGCTGAGCACAGAAGAGAGGCAAAGGAGCTCACAGAGAACTTTTTTGGAAACAGGAGGTGGGGGGCCAGAGGAGGTTCCTAGCAAGCTTTCATGGTACCAGAGTTCCCAAAAGCTTTTCCAGGATCTTTGGTTTTCTCTTTATGGACATAGTAGTAGGTTGGCTTAAAGGTTAAGGTGTAGGACCCAGAAACCACGTCAAGTCTATGCCTGAATAGTGGACATACTGGTAAGAAAATAAAAAGCCAAACAAAAAGTAGCTCCTGCTGTAGTTGCCATGGGAACCCAAAACCTTCAGTATGATGAGTATGCACTCAATCATTGTGCCTGGTCCATTCCTTCATTCACCAGATGTGCCAGTCTCCAGGGTGCTTGCTGGATATACACCAGAAGGCACAGAACTCTCACCCTTGGCCTGGTTGGAAACAGATAGAATCTCAGAAAGTCAGGTCTTAATTAGAAGGCTGCCATGTGTTCTGCACATCAAGGCAAATATGATTTAGTTGAGATAGCATGGACAGTACCAGCTGAGATGCATCTGGAAATAGGGAGAACCTTGGCAATGAAATCTGAATTAAATCTATCAGTAGAGGCTCAGTCTACCTGAGAAAATGCTGGGATGGGCCACACCTTCAGGTCAATGCAGTGTTTTTTAGATAAATGTTAGGTTAAACTATGTGACAGTTCCTTTTTTTTTTTCTCATCAGAGCAGTAGCAGTTGGGTCTTACATGTGGGCAACACCTATTCCCCCCCCCCCTCTCTCTCTCTTTCTTCTTTCTCTCCCCTCCCCTCCCTAATCCTCTCCTCCTTTTCTTTCCTTTTTCTTCCCATTCCTGCCTCTCTGTCTTGCTGCCTCCCTCTTTCTCTCTCCTGCCCCAACCCATTTCTTTCTAACTGGGGATTAGACCCAGAGCTTTGTGCTGAGCTACATCCCCAGCCCAGCCCACCCTGTTCCCTTATTTTTTATATTGAGACAAGTTCTTGCTAAGTGGCCCAGGCTGGACTTGAAATTACCATATTCCTGCCCCAGATTCCCAGAGTGCTGAAATTACAGATATGTATCACCACATCCTGTTAGCGCTGGCGTTTTTGAAAGTGGCTTGCTGAGCTCCACTGATCTTACGTGGCTTGTATACTTGAACTTCCTAAAGACTCTCAACTTCCCATGTTCTTGTAAAGAAACATCTTATGTTACTTCCTGCTAATTACAACCCCACTGACATTTGATCATTGAGCAGATTTTTGTGCTAGTCTCATATACTTAACCTAAACTAAAGCAATGTCTCAAGTTAGTTCTGAAACATAAGTAGTGTGTTCTCCTTCATTTTAGCCATACGGTCCTCTAAACTTGCTATCTACTACCTTAAAACTCAGATGTTCATTCTGCTTATGGTCACTGTCCTTGTCTTGCCAGTCGCAGGCCCAGTGCTCTGGGACCCAGCGGGAGCTGATCTGGCCAGATAGCTTCATCCTCTTGACTCTCCGCCCGGCACTGTGTGGACTGCTTTCATAGCATTATCCATGGTCAGTCAGTGGTGTCCCTGATCTGGCCAGATAGCTTCATCCTCTTGACTCTCCGCCCGGCACTGTATGGACTGCTTTCATAGCATTATCCATGGTCAGTCAGTGGTGTCCCTGATTTGGCACGTGTGTGCTAGGTCAGAGTGTGAGTTCCAGGGGCCTGATGGCTGGGTCTTGCTGCACCCGGGCCACTTGCTAGTGGGGTACGTTGGCAGATAACCTCATCTCTTTGTGCCTTGTTTAAGAGAGTGAAATGAGTTACCCTGTGGGAAACATTCAGAACTGGCTCTGGTATGTACACAGTGCTCAATGTGAAAGGGCTATTATTTTTTATACTCTGCTTTATTAAATGAATCCTTGCAAGCTGAGTTATGTTCTTTATTCTAATCGAGCAGAACATAAATATTTAAAATAAATGCAGCGGACTAGCACCATTCCTTCAGATAGCAACTTTGATGGTTAAAGCACTCGTGTAGTTGATGAAGGCCTACGGGGATATCAGCATGAACTTTGGGTTCTTTTCTACTATGCCTTTCTCTATAAATGGGCAGAAGTACACATTAGTGGAAATTTGCTGCTAGTGGAATTATAAAAATAAAAAATAAAAACTCCTGATATACAGCCTATTCTTAGAGACCCTGAAGACTCTTAAGAAAACACTTAGAGGACCAAATTTTCACCTCTGCTCAAATCTTATTTTTAGCTGTGGAAACAAGTACAGAGCTTGGATAAGGCTGGGATTTCACAAATGGGAAGGAGATGGTATAACCTAGCTAGCTGCCTGCTCTTCTCACTCTTAAAGCAAAATCAGTTCCCTCTTGTTGTTAGAATGGGATCATAGAAATCGATAGGCTGAAGGGTATAATTGGGTGGATACATGTTGAAAACTCCCTGGCTGGAGCTGAAATGTAGGTTAGTGGACAAGACATCAGTTGGGGGCTATTTTTCCAAGCTCTCTCCTGAGAATGTTTTTGTGCTATGACTAATTAGAGTGCTTCATTTTACTGAATGAAAGCCAGAACACAGCCCTGCTGTTCAGAGCTCTCCTGTCCCCTACTTGACATATTGCAGATGTCCCCATTGTGGGCACAGTTGTCAGGGAAGGACTAAGGAAGGGCTTACAGAGCACATGTGTTAGATGGCTACCTAAGACAAAAACTCCCCCAAATCAGGAAAGTGCAACTGAGACCACCTTTGCTTTGATCCAGGAAGACCAAGGATTGTGACTCATGGGGATGTGCTGGTGACTGGACCCATACTGCAGCAGTCTTGTGAGGGCAGTAGCAATAATGACATCATTATCCCCTATTTTACAGATGAGCACTGGGGTTCAGAGAAGAAAGCTAACAAAGACCACAGTTTATAAGTGACAGAACCAAGGCTCTGTCAGTTCAAAGCCTGTGGCTTCCAGCTGATCATCTTCCCTATCATTTTCCTGATTCCACAAAACTGTCTCAGTTTCTGTTGATGAAATCCCTTGTTTGGTTGTAGATATGACTGAGAATTTGATAGTTGATATAGCTCCCATGACTGATATTCCATGTCTTCAACTATTGATTAACTTTTTTTTTAACAGAATGCATATTATTAAAATTGTTCAAAACAATTAACTTTTTTTAAAAAAAAGCACACCCAGCCAGTGATCTCATTTGAGTTATACTTGCTTTTTACTGAGACATCTCTTATTTATGGGCAGCCCAACATCTGCTGAAGCACTCAAGGTTCTTAACAGGTGATGGGAAGAAGTAGGTGATTTTTTTCCAGATGACCCTCTACCCTGCTGCTGCTTGGAAAAGCATAGCCCTTTTATAGGGCCTCATGCCATTCACTTGAGACATCATTCCCTGCTTGTAATATGGAAATGGCAGCCTCAGCTCAGACTCACAGCTGAGACATCCATGAAAGGCCTGGTTCACTGTTGTGTCTGTTTGTTTTTCTCTAACACAATTAGCTATCCCAGTGCAGAGCTTTGAATGTTAACTTCCTACATACAACACTCTGTTTACTTCCCATTAAGTATGTTCCTTTGCCTTTTAGATGGTAGTGATTTTCCCTTGTGTCTGTATTTCCTGTGTCCAACCCAGAGGAGCCACTTTGCTTTCCAGGGACTAGGGGTGTTTCTTGGAGAGCAGAATTCAGCTCAATTTCAGGAGACACTGAGTGGCCTATGTTCTTCCTGGTGTGCTACCCCTGACCCAGGGTAGAGAGATGAGGACACATGGCTGGTCATCTTCAGGTGGTGTTCATAGGGGAGGCAAGCACAGCAGCAGGTAGAGTGAGGAGAGGCCAGGGACAGACACTGACCTAGGGCAGTTAGGGTGAATCTTTTAGAGCTTTCAGTGATGTAAATGGCCCTCTGTGGCATATTTGCCAGAGGTTCACTACCACTGACCTAGGATATCTTAGAACCCAGAAGTTGGGCATAATTGGGAACAGGAGAGACCAGAGAAGGTTATTCAAAAGAGGAGATGATTGAGGTGAGCTTTCTAGGCTGAGTAGGGCTTATCCAAAAAAAAAGGTATGGGATAGAGGGGTTTAGGGTGAAGGTGGAAACAGGTATGTCAAAGACAGGGAACATAGCACATGAGAGCTTGAAATAGTTGATGCAGATGGATGATTTAGTAAAAGCTGTGTTTCTTCCCTTGGAAGTACCACAAGACCCAGACCAAACTGGCTTAAGCAAAAGGGAATTCATAGTTCCCTGTAAGAGAAGTCTTACAGGGGGATATGGACTTCAGTCATGGGCTGATTAGGATTTTAAACATTGGTCCACCTGTTTTCTGCTCTATGTTCTCAGACAGGCTTTTTTCTCATGGGCAAAAGTCAACTGTGGCAGCTCTAAGCAGGGTGAGTTTGACTTCAGCTCAGTAAGAAAAGAGTAAGACTCCTATTATTCTCAGCAAAGGCCTCTTCAGGTCATAGGAGGCCACATGCCCATTCTTGAATTGCTGGCCTGGCCAAGGGAGTGAAGTATTTGGGTGGCTGGGTCCTCAGTGACAGGCCCTCCAGTCAGGCCAGGAACCTCAATGCATGCACTATAAACCAGGAGCCCAGAGCAGGAAATACCCAGCACAAATTAGCAGAGAGCACTTGGTGTACACAGTGTGACCAGGAGCCTGCAGAGCAATATAAAGAGGAGAGAGAAAGATGACCTGAGTGGTGATCTCCTGGTGCTGGGGATGATGGATTGATTGGGAGGTATCTGGAGCTCGTGGCCAGCGGTAACAGAGGATGGAGCTTATGAGCAGAATAAAGGAAACCAATCCAGATCCCAGGAGGAGTGGGACTGGTTGGATTTGCTGTGCTCATTTGCCCAGTGGGAAGATGGATTTCAGTGCCCTGAGCAGTCAAGTTAGGGAGTGAGTGTTGGAAATAATAAGGTTTTGACCATGATCTTAAACAAAGTGTCTTCCTTCCACCCACAAAGGAGGAAGGATATCTGGTGTGCCAAAAGTAGCCACTTTTTTTCTTGAAAAGAAAAACTCCACAAGTACCAACTGCTATTTTTATTATTCAACAAGTCACTACCTAGTGGCCCCAAACACTTGAGATTTATGTCCTCATTACTCCTCACCACATTCTTCTAAAATACACATTAGGTTCATAAACACAATTTCAGGACTCTGAGAAAATTGGAGATGCACTGTAATAGAAAATTAGCTTCCCTGCCAGCTCTGCCAAGTTTAGATTTCATTTCGTTAGACAGCAGTGTTCTTGGTGTGAGAAGCCAGGATTCTGTAGAGTTGGGAGTCTCACAGAGTGAAGGCATCTCTTGTAACTAGTCATTTAATGATATGGTGGCTGCCCATTTCATTAAATGACTAGTTACTAGTGTACAGGGTGATGACCTGTGACCTGTTCTGTTTTATTAACCAACAAGAGATGTCCCATACACTGGGAAATACTTGCACTGCTTCAGATGGTTTAAAAGCCAATTGGCCTTGCTGGTTGCCCCCAGTCTCACTCCTAAATAAGAGAATGGTGTGTCTGACTATGCACAAGCCATGTTAGCTATGTGGAGATTTTCTCTAGAAAAGGCCAGTTCCCAGTGTTGGACTTGGGCACATTATTGAGCCTCTCAGAATCTCCCATTGTCACCTGTACAATGGGACACCTATACACACCCCATAAGAATATTGTGAAGCCTAAGTGAGATGTAAGAACTGTAAAGTGCTGAGTACAGTTGCTAACTAGTCTTCTCTGAGACAGTGTCCCTCAGTGATTCTCAGTGAGAAGTTCTTTGCTCCCCAGGGGATATTTGGCAGTGTGTGAAGACATTTTTGGGGGGGGGGGTTGTGGCTACTGAAATTAATCAAGAGAGGTTTTAGGTTAAATAGCATACAATGCATAGGATGTCCCTACAATAAAGTTTCTCTTGACACAAAATGGCACTAAAATTGAGAACGAGAAACTCTGATGTGTGAGCACTTACTCTAATCTCAGCAGTATGTCCGCCCTAGAAACAATCTGTACAACATTGGGTACTGTGTGCCAGGGACCATGGCACAACTAGGAGCTGTCATTGATGCCTGAGTGGTAGTTTGCTTGCCTAAAATTCACTAAGTCCTGGATTAAATTCCTGACAACATTAAAAGAAGAAGAGAGACCATAGACAAATAGATGCTCATCAGTGCTTGTGACAAAGGATCCCTAGAGCATCCCACACCCAGCCTGGGGCATGGGATGGGGCAGAGCGTAAGGAGTGGCTTTTGAGGAGAAAGCATTTGAGCTAGGTTTGAGAGTTGCTATGGATCATTTCCCTTCTCTGGGGTTGCTGTGTGGTGAGGGGCATCTGCCCCTGGCTCTAAGACACAGGGGGCCTGCCCCCAGGCCCCAGGACTCCTCTGAATGCTCAGTCATGTAGCCCAGGGGTAGTGACATCAAGGCTATTGGCAGGCATGGTAACTGGGAACAAGATCTGTTGCTTCTCCCATAGAAGCTCATGGGCTTGTCCTTTTACAGTTACATTTTAAGATTAAATTGCATCTTGTTCTAATTGCGTTTGCCATTTCTTTTATTGCTTTTGAGGCCATTTATTAGTAAGAGGAAGAATTCAGAGCTTGGAGGTGGCCTTCATTTTGACAAATTTCTAAGAACACATTTGGTTAAGGCACAAGGCCCTTGATGCAGAAAGGACCCTTGGAAGCAGTGCCTAATACCATGTGTGCTTCGCTTCCCACCCATGTGCAGTATAGACATCAGAGCCTGAATTCCATTTTATCTGAGAGACCAACCCCAATTAGCCTCATTAAATAAGCATCCCTCATGCTGCCATGACCTATGACTGTCTGTGGTGGATGTGGTGTGGACAAGCAATGAGAGAGCTGTGTCATCCCTCCTGACAAGGACTTCTTCCTTCTAGAGGACTTGAGCCTGTCAGTGGACTCTGAGATCTCCTTTACTACACCAGGGTCCTGAATCATATTTGTAGTCAGTCTGACCTTAGTCTATGTCTGGTGTTTTATAAAGCACCCACAGCTCTAGACTATCTGCACTGGGTCTTCTAAGCCTGCCTCTACTTTCATCAAAACCCTTTTAACGAGAAGCTCTCCTCATTCCTGGTCAGCCACATGTCTAGCAAGCAATGGAAGCCCTAGTGTGGCACTGTCTGTCATGTGTGTAAGTGACCTCTAGATGGCGCTGGCTGCCCACTTCTCTGTGGCTTTCAGAGCCAGTGCAGAGGGAAGTTCTTTGCACTACCTTAACCGGCACTCCTCCCTGCCTCTTTCCTTTCTGAATTTTAGATTCCAGTGCCTACTGCTGTCTCCCTCTGTCTCATCTAATAACTTTCTGGATTTTCTTTTTTTTTCTGGCTGACTCAGGCTGCCTTAAGGGCGGGTCTGGTGTGATATGTAGAGCTGGGGATCGAACCTCAGTCCCCTGCACTTGACTGGGTTTGCCTATGCAAGTGCTTAAATAATTGAGCTAATTGGCAAGTCCTCATGTAATAACTTTCTGATTTACCATTTTTTATTACTATGAGTGCTTGGTGACTCCATCCAGAAGACTCTAAAGTCTTCATTTGTACAGAGGGCTGGAAGAGGGAGCCACACAGAAGTCTGCACAGATAGACAGACAGATCTTGGTCTTGACTGTCAGAAGTGGCAATCTATTGCTTGCTGTCAGACATGTATCAATAAGGGTGGATATGTGTCATGAGCTGTCAGTGACTGGCTGCAGAAAATGAGCCATTAATGTACTTACCTTCTCTCTTTCCGGCCTGCCTTCTTTCCTCATTCCCTTCCATTGATGCATCCATCTACCAAGTGTCCATTCATCTCTCCATCCACCTACCCATCATCCAGCACCCCCTGAGTACATGAGGATCTGAAGATTCCCGGGAGCATTAACCATGGTTTCTTGCCCTCTAAGAATCTATGTTATGTAGAAGTAGAAAGAGATTTGTAAGCAAAGGTCCTGTTGATATTCATTTACTCATTTTTTTTTCATTCACTGACTAGTATTTATTGTTTTGTTTATTTTGCCCATTGTCTGTTTAGTTAATTTTTCTTTGAGCTCACCAAGCACTTTATTGATATATTTTTAAAATCTCCTCTTTTATCATTTCAAGTAATCCAGTTTTATAGCTATTTATTTCATTTATTTCCTCCCCCTAGATGTACTATGCATCAACTATGGGACAGTTGAGAGATTTTGTAGGCATTTTAGTTACCTTCTCATATTTCTCTGTGTGTGTGTGTGTGTGTGTGTGTGTGTGTGTGTGTGGTGGGAGACTTTGGTGCTAGTATGAAGGCCTCTTTAGTTAGTGTGCTTTTCAATGATATACTCTGCGTATGACTAATTATAAGTTTCTGCCTCTGTTCCAAAATCTGACCACCTTCATTAATGTTGAAGGAAAGGCTGCAGAGTCATTGGCTCAGGACACAGTCCTTTGGGAATGGACCTCAGCATTGTTAATGACACAACAGATATTGGCATACAGAGCCAACCAGTTAATAGCAACAACTGCGCCACCTTGGCAGTAGCAAAACATCAGCAACAGTAATAGTGTCAAAGACAAAGTAGATGTTGATATATCATAAGGATCAATAATGTGCCAACCTTAACTATAGAAAAAGATCTGTAATTATAGTATAAAACAAACCAAATATTGACATGTAGTAAATAGATACAAAAATGTGACAACTGTGTCTCCACAAACAATATAAAAGAATTCAACACTAATTACATAAAGATTAATAAAGCTTAGCTGTTACACAAGTGTCTTAGTTACTATTTCTTGTTTCTGACACAAAATACATGACACCTAGAGTTAAGGGAGAATATGTTTATTTGGCTCATAGTTTTTTTTTTATGGATCCTCTTTTTATTTTTACTTTTGCCATAGTTTTATTGATAAACAAAAAACAATGAGACAGTTTCAGATCAAATTGGTAGGACAGTCTCAATAATTAACACATTGCATACTCTCTTTCTAGTGGTTATTTGCTGTACAAGATGCGGACATGAGATCCTATTTACAAACACCATTAGAACAAATCATTCTATTCATTAACAGAATGTAACTATATATCTATCCTAACCACTTTGAATACACAGATACAAAATGGACATTCATCTGTATACCCTTTTTTGGTTAAGTTCCATTATTTGAATATTATAGGTGTGTAAACTCAACAAATGGCTCATAGTTTATAGATGTTTCAGTTCATAATCAGCTGGCTCCATGGATGGGTGACATGGCAGAGGGACATTCAGAGGACAAAGAGTTTATGGTGGGTAGAAGGCTGCAAGCAAAGAAGTAGCAGCAAGTGATGGCAGCATCCTCTTTCTGTCTCTTGTGCTCACTCCGGGTCCCCCCGCCAGGGCAGCAGAGAGCATTCACATCCAGGATGGGCCCTCCCATTATCTACACCCAGAACTGTGCTAACCCTATCAGTGGATTAATTTAGTAACCACATGTCTTTAATCACAGTGTCACACACTCTAGATCCATCCACCTCTGAGAAGCCCCACCTGTGACCACTTGAAGTTTAGAGGGAACATAAGTCATAACAACTAGTGAAGATAGAGGTAGTGAGGAATGGGAGCATGAAAGAATAAAATTTGAAAAAGTAATAATGGAAGATGAGAAGCAAAAAGTGAGATAAAAGATTCTACTAAGGAATGAAAGGAAATTCATAGAATTAAAATAGAAAAAAAGAGAAAAAGACAAAGTAAGGGGACAAAGGATTAAAAAGAAAAACCAATGCAACAAGTATTTAAAAATTCCTTTCTATTTTTCTATGATTTTTTTTTATTTCCAGGATCTGTGTTCTTGGAATTCAGCATATCATTGTTTTCTCCACCTAGCTTTGTAGCATGTGGGATTGTGAGCCTGCTCCCATCCCCTCAGAGGCCCCTCAAGCTCTGGCAACTGCCAAACTGAGGTATGTCCTTGCTCATATTTATAGATGGGAAAAGCAATCAGATCACTGGCCTCTGTGCTGGATGTAGTGGGGCAGGAATTCAAGCAGACTACTGCATCAGTGTTGGCACTTTCAGTTCCAGCCACTTGCGAAAACCACACACACAGGGCCTGGCTTCTCACAGGAAGGGTGGGGTCCCTGTATCCTTCCTAGCCTGAGCTTAAACTGCTAGAGGATTTATGTGTAGTCTACACTCTCACCACGATTGCCCTTCATGGCTGACTTTCACATACTCACTGTGGTACGGTCATACTGGAAACCCTGAAGTGAAGTTGTTTAGAGGCTGTCTTCAACAATTTTCTTATTCCAAAGCTGGCACTTGATTAAACCTTATCAAATATGGAAGATACTGTCCTGAATTTCTTCTTCAACTATAGCCTGCTGTGTGAAAGGTGTCACTTTTGGAGTAAAATCCTACACTGTTTTTGTATTCTATAATAGCTGAGATCTTTTCTTGGGGCTAGCACTGCTGGCTCACTCTGCTGCTTTGCCTTGGATCTGCTGGCCCTCCAGGCTTACCTTTTCTTCCTGAGTATTGGCCTCTTCCACACTCTTGTTAGTTGGTTGATGCCTTTGCTGTCCCAAACAAAACATAGAGTTGGGCTCAGAGTTTGCCAGTGACCATAGCCAGGGTACAAAAGCCACAGGCTCAGAGATCTATGGGGGCAAGTGCAGCTCTGGTGGTGAGTTTCAGGGTCTCTGGGTCCTCGGCACCTGACCCCCTTTGCTGCTGAGATTCCTGCAAGAATACGCAATTCACTCCCTTCCTGCTGTGTTTGCAGGCATTTCCAGTATTTATCAAGTTATTTGCCAGGCGCTGATTGATCTGGGGCCTGGGGCATAGCGAGTACAGCTTGTGGAGCTTACTTTCTAGTAGACAAAAGATAGAGAGCAAGCTGTAAATAAATATACATGGTAATTACTTATTATGCCAAATGCTGGGGAGAAACAGCGTAATGTGGTGGGAGACAATTTGGGAGAGAGTTATAATAAAAACTTCTGCAGAGCCCAATGGGAATGAAGGAGGGAAGGGCCAGTCTTACTTGGGAGTGTGGCTCTACTGGGGCAGTAGAAGCTGCATGACCTGGGTTTGTGGGGAGTGCTGATTTGCCAGGCAGACTAAGGAGGGGGAGGCACTGCCTACAGAGGGCTCGGCATAAGCAGAAGCAACAGAAGGGGGAGCACCAGCAAGCCAGAGTGTTTGGTATCTCAGTGGACAGCTCACAGTGGATGTGGGATGGTGAGGCTGTGGAGGTGGGCTAGTGTATAGTGGGAAGGGCTCTGGGTGCCCAGTGAAGGAATGTGGGTTTGATTTTCATATCTGAGAACTTTCAGGTTCATGTTGGTGTGATTTGGCCCTGCAGCGATGTGCCTCAGATCCACATCTTTGCCTTAATGAGAACAGCTCTGCCATCTCCCTTAAATGTATGATTTATAGATAAGATTTGATTTGAGAGTTTGGTTGCATGCTTGAAGCTGGATGTGGTGGTACATACCTATAATCTCAGCTACTTGGGAGGCTAAGACAGGAAAAGTGTGAGTGTAAGGACAGCCTGGGCAGTTTTGTGAATCCTTCGTTGAGAATAAAAGAAATTTAAAAGACCTGGGGGTGTAGTTCAGTCATGCAGTACCTCTGGATTAAATCCACAGTACCAGAAAAAAAAATAAAAAAATAAAAAAAAATTGAAAACAAACATCTAGGCAGTGAGCAAAAACAAACATTTAAAGATTCTAAAGTTGAATGTGGTTATTAAACACATAAACTGTTGTTATCAGACATGACTCTGAGCCTCAGTTTACTTGTCTACAAAATGAAGTAATAATAGTTCTTGTCTCTTGGGGGTTTCTGAGGATTACCTGTGTTTCATGGTCAGTAGTTTATCTCCTGTGCCTGTCACACAGTTGGTACTCAGTGGTGGTGTCCATCCGTATACTCCTGTGTATTTAATTTCTTCTAGTGCTTAATGTAGTCCAGTACAACTGTAGTTCTTAATGTGGTCCAGGAAATAAATGTAAGCTGCTATTTCTCCTCCTTGCAGCCCAAAGCCCGTGCACAGAAAGAGTCTGTACCCTTCTTTCTCTTCTATTTCTAAGAAGGCAGAAGCTGGAGGGAAGACAGTATGACATGACAGCCAAAAAGCTCAGACTCTAAGAGTCTCTGCTCCGCAGCAGTGTGAGCAAGTCATGTACCTCCTCTGAACCTTAGCTTCCCAATCTGTGCAATTTTTGTGAGGATTAAGATGCACAGGAAACAGTAGAGTGAAAATCAGTGGCCATAAGGACTCAACAGATATGTGGCTTATACTCACGTTATCCAAAGTCACTTACTCTAGCCAAGTGTATCAGTCAGCTGGTGCCACAGTAAGGTGGCAGGACAACACCCAGACTCTGGCTTGCAACTCTTTTTTGCACAGGTGCCTGTACATTAATGGAGGTTAGCTGGCTTAGGCTGAGTTTGTGTCACACTCTAGTTGGTGTGTGTATGTTTTTGAACTAGGAAACTACCTTGTTCTTGTGGCAACAGTAGAGGTGCAAGAATTCTAGCCCAGCCTAGCCATGCAAATACTGTTCAAGGCTTGGCCTGATGCACACTAACTTTCTGTTGGCCAAAGTAAGTTACATCAAGGCTGACCAGGTAGCTCAGCAGACTAAAACGCCTGCTTAGGCAGAGCGCAGAGGCCAGGGTTGGATCTTCTACAAGCCATGCTGACCCTGCCCCCGGGGCACACTGAGATGGCAAATGAGATTGGGCATGGTGGCACATGCCTGTAATCCCAGTGCTTGGGATTACAGAGTCCACACTGAAAACAGGAGGATCACTATGAGTCTGATCTACGTAGTGAGACCCTGGAGACCCTGTATGAAATACAAACAAACAAACAAACAAACAAACAAAAAAAGTAAGTTACATGGCCAAGTTCAAAGTCATGCCATGCCTGTAATAGGAATTGCAAAGCCACATGACAGCCATCAGGAGTACTTGAAGGGCCGGGGAGATGGCTGAGTAGTATAAGCACTTGCCTGGCAAGTGCAAGGGCCTGAGTTCAATCCCAGGTTCTGAAAAAAAAATAAAAAAAGGAGTACTTGAAAAGATGAAGAACTGGGGCCAGTAATTCAGTGTACCACAGTAAACAAAGAGATAGAGTAAGAGAATGAATTTAAAAAGCATAGCCCTCCTGCCTGCCCTTCACAGAAGCATAAGAGACAAGAACCTACTGTGGCCTCTTTTTTTCCCCTTAGATCTATAGTTCTCAAGGTGTTTAAGTAACTATTTCTTCTATGTGATTAAAAGATCTTATAAAGTTATATTTTCCATACATCCCTTATATGTTTTACAATATTGTGCGCATTTTACATTTATATAACCAAATTGCCGCTCAAGGCTGTATATCAAGCTATGTTTACTGTACTTGATGAGCAATTTAAGAGCCTTTCAGGTGGTGTAACAGAGTTTAGCACAGAGGAATGGATTTAATATAAATATATGTTTATATATTCATATAATGCATAAGGGATTTACAAGGTAGACTTGCAGTATCTACCTGCAGAGTTACGGGTAGAAGAATTCAAAAGGACAGTCTGTGCTGGAGAGCCAGAGGGTCAAGTCAAATGTTGAGTGCATGGAGCTCACTGCAGGGTCTCCTACAAGTTTGTATCAGGAAGCTGAAGCGTTCATGCTGGAAGCCTAGAGATGGGCATCCAAAAGTGATGGTGAGGACTGGAGCTCCTCTGAAGCAAAAAGCGAGACTCTCGCTTTGGGTACCAGAGGCACCCAAAACTAAGCTAAACTAATCCACAAAGTATTTCTTAACACCACAGTAAACTGCCACAATCTTCCTTTTGTCAGCCTGATAACCAGACACAGTTCATTAAATCATACTTCATTTTCAGATACACTAGCAAATTCATAATCATGTCTAACATGATACAATACAACTGTCTCACATACAAGTGGAAGCACAATTCTTTCCCCAGGATAGAAGGAAAAATTTTTCTTTTGTGATGCTTATTCCTAACATTTCATAACTAAAACATTATAGTATAGGTTTAATGATACTTAAGAACCAATTGTAGGACCCAGGGCCATAGCTTAGTAGAATAAGCACTTGTCTGGCAACCGCAGAGTCCTGAGTTCAATCCCTAGTACCACAAAAATAAATAAATAAATAAATAAATAAATAAATAAATAAATAAAAAATTGTGGAGCCAGGAAGATGGCTCAGTGGAATAAACGCTTCCCTGGCAAGCGCAGGGGCCTGAGTTCAATCCCTGGTTCTGCCAAAAAAACAAAAACAAAAACAAAAACAAAAACAAACAAACAAAAAAAAGAATAAAAAAAAATTGTGACACTATCAACATTGTGTCACAAAGGAAGAATATAAAGACACTTGATTAATATGTGTATATATGCACAAGCATGTGTTATATGCACAAGCATGTGAACAGAAATAGGAGAGAACAATTACAATTCTTGTTTATGTACCTGATCATAGGGTCATAGCTGGCATTTATAACTACCCTCATCTGTTCTCCATTCTATATTCCCTTAACCTTCAGCAAACACCTCAGCAATCTTTTCCCACTGGGCAACCCATACCTTCATTCCTGAAGATTTGGGCCATTTAGGATATGGTAGTACTAGGAAGTATCATAAGGGACCTCTTGCACTTCAAATATATTCTTCCTTTCCTCCTTTGTGCATAATAATCCAAATTCTCCCTGATAGTTTGCATCAGCTGCCCTTGCCAGCACCACAGTTCCTTTAGCTTGTTTTCTCAAAGGATCAAGGAAACCAAAATGATTAGAAGGGAAGTCTCACCTTCCATTTAATAGAGCCATTCTTGTCCTTCCTGGTATAAGCCTTCTCCCTTCTGGAACTAAGCCTTCTAGCCACCGAGCATAAGGCTTAGGAACAGTAAGCAAAAAGTTTGCTAGTAGATCCCTAGGAGTAATGGTGAATGATACCATTTTCACTTCTACCCCTTGATTACTAGGCCCATGAATGGGAGATCCAATACCATATAATAAACACTGATTCAAAGCATACACAACCTTTTGAGGTACCTTGCCCCAGCCGTGCAAGGTATTGCCACCTAGCTGGTGCTATGACTGCATCTTCAGAAGGTCATTCTGCCTTTCTATCCATTTGCTTCTAGATGGTAAGGAACATGGTAAGATAAGTAAATTTCATGAGCATGAGCTCATTGGCTAAGTTCTTTGGCCCTGAAATGCATTCCTTGGTAAGAAAACAGTGGTGTGCAGAATACCATGATGGTGGGCAAGGTACTATGTAAGTCCATAATGTAGTTTTGGCAAAAGAATTATGTGCAGGGAAGACAAATCCATACCCAGAATACATTTCTATGCCAGTAAGGACATATGTCTATCCTTTTCATGATAGAATGGTCCAGTATAATCAACCTACCACTGGGTCAAGAGATGATCACCTGAGGAATAGTGCCATATTGGGGATTCAGTGTTGGTCTCTGATGCTGGCACATGGGACATTCAGCAGTGGATGTAGCCAGATCAGCTTGGTGAGTGAAGAATCCATATTGCTGAGCCCATGCATAGCCTCCATCCATGCTGCTGCACCACTTTTTTCATGAACCCATTGGGTAGTGCCAGGGTTGCCTATAGTAAAAGGTTGACCACTAACTATAGAATGGGTCAGCCTATCTACTTGATTATTGAAGTCTGCTTCTCGTCATCCAGCCAGACTTTTAGCCATGATCTATGAATCAGTATACAGTTGCACACATGGCATTTTTTCCCCAAACAAAATGTACAACCAAGTTCTGTCAAAGTCTATTCATTGTGAAGATTTCCCTTCACCACTCTCTTTGAGGGATGCCCTGCAAGGGGGCTATAATGCTGCAATTGTCTAATTTTGGTTGGTACCTGCATAACATATAAAACCATCTGTAAACCAGTCCCTAGTCTTCTTTTTCTCTGTGAGCCAATTGTATGATACACCCCATGTATGTGCATGCTGTGAGACAGAAGGCACTATAGTAGGGGTAGGAATTATGGACATGTGGACAACTTCATGTAACTTGTGCACTCCAGATCTGCTCAGGCTGGACCGTATGTATACCACTTTTATCTAATGATGTATTGTTACTGTGGATATCCAGCATTATGACTTGATGGATCAGATAATAACCCACTCATGATGGGCAACTCAGGTTGTATTAATAACCTGGTATCCCATGGTCAACCGTTCTGTTTCCATTAAGGTCCAGTAGTAGACCAGGAGCTGCTTTTCAAAAGCAGAGTAGTTGTCTTTTTGTTATAGCAGAGCCTGACTCCAAGTCCTAAAGGCCTCTACTAAGACGTGTCACTGACACCATAGGTATCACTGGGTCTCCTGGATATATGGCTTGGCTTCAGTGGCAGAGTAGCCTGGACTGTTGGAGAGCCTTCTCTTGTTCTGGGCCCACTCAAATGGTTATTTTGGCCAACCCAATATTATCCCTTCTGTGATAAAAAGAATACAAAGTTCTGGTCCATTTAAGTGGAGTCTTTACTGGGAATTGAACTCAGGACTTACACTTGCAAAGCAGGTGCTGTGCCACTGAGCTATATCTATATCCCTAAAGAGAGTCTTTTTAATTATAGGTCTATACGCCATCATTCAGAATTCTCAAGGTTAACACAGTTCAGGAAACATAGTTTCCTTTTTCTTGTTAGATCTTAGAAAGGAGTAAGTCATATAGTAAATAGGTCTGGGGCAGCTCCATGTAATCACATGTGCCAGTGTCTCTACAGAGAAGCAGGAACACTGACACTAAATGAGATGTATCTTGTTCATAAACATCTTTATTTTGGTTCAGTCACACTTTCCTGCCAAGAAAGTTTCTACTAAACTTACTAAGAGCCTTTTGGCTTTTACAGTGTTCTGGTCTTTGGAATTGGGAATGGGGGAGGGGTGCGGAGTGTCATTGGAGAGGAGTTAGATTCTAGTAATGTTGCTGAATGATGTTGCCTCCCAAGATCATACAGGGAGTTGGCTTTAACCCTTAGCACAGGCCCCCTCCAGAAACAGTATGGGTCATTCTTATGGTTCATGTCCATTGGGTTGGGTCACCAGAGTCCAGATTTGTGGTTTGTACAGGTCTGTCCTAGGAGAAAACTAGTCTGTCTGCCAATGGCTTCTGGGCTCAGACATAAACCTGTGTCATCATTAGAAGGTCATGGAGGAATCTGAAGGGAGCTGGTGATACCCAGTTAAAGGACTTGGCTGGTGAATCTCTGCCAAGCTGTACTCTGTGCTGTGTTTCCTGGCAGCCAAAGGCATTGGCCACCCTTTTATCCTCATCTTCTGCATCTTATTGGCCAGAAACTGGGAATGAGAGTATCCTGGAAATAGGGCTATCAGCGCTTTCAGGCAGCTGTGGCTTCTTGTGTGGACTCCTCTGGAACCAGAGGGCCCAGTTTGAATCTCCCAGGTCACCTTAAAGAGGCTCTGTGTCTGTAACTCTAGAGTGAAGCTGGAGTTACATACAGGATTTCTACAAGGAGTGTGGAGGCAAGCCTCTGTAAGGGTCAGCACCCAGAGGCTGCAGCAGAGGGTCTCTAGGGTTGGGTGCTTTAGACTGTGCTTCGACACTCAGTTGGTTGGGGTTTCCTCACAAAAATGATTAAATAGAAGACTTAGAGGTGATGTGTAAGTGTATGTAACTCAAAAGGGGTAGCGGGGTGTGTGTGTGTGTGTCTGTGTGTCTGTGTGTCTGTCTGTGTGTCTGTGTGTCTGTCTATGTGCATATATGTGTGTCTCTGGTGTGGTAGTGGAGTACATATGTGAGTATCTTGTAAAGTGTATGTGCACCAGGTATGTATGTTTGTTTCTGGTGGAGGCATGTGCATCTGTCTAGTGGGGTGTGTTGTCTTTGTTCTGGGAGAAGACCAGGGGCTTTATAAACTTTTCCAAGGAGTTTGCCAAAGAAAAGTGGGAAAGCTCCAAGCTGTTGGCATGGAAAAACATACCTGGGTAGACAAGGGTTGCTCAAGCTCACCCCTGCATATAAACTCTGGAAGACTACCATCCTGTTAGCTTCTTATCTACCAGTAACCTCTAGAGAAAGTGCCTTTAGTCTCCACTCCAAAGGAATGCAAGACTGCAGGTG
Source organism: Octodon degus (assembly GCF_000260255.1). NCBI lineage: Eukaryota > Metazoa > Chordata > Mammalia > Rodentia > Octodontidae > Octodon > Octodon degus. The sequence goes on along the minus strand of NW_004524771.1, from coordinate 3,764,536 downwards.
GCGATTATGACATCAGCATTCCTTTGCTATGTACCACTCCCTCTGGTGGGTGCCCATCTGTGTTAGGAGACAAGGTCATGTTCCCTTTCCTTCACCTTATCAAATAATCATGCATTTGTGGAGAGTCATCTCACATTGTGTGTCCCTCTTGCATTGAACAGGACTTCAACCCCTCACAGAATCACTAATGACAGTGTGACAGTATGTGCTACTATATGGCATTGAGCCATTGCAACTACCCTGTTAGGCAGATGCTAATCATGTTCCATTGTACAGATACCAGATTCAAGGCTCAAAGAGTTTAAGCTTAACCAAAGCTACCCAGGTGGCAG
>NW_004524771.1:3761774-3763244 GCF_000260255.1 Octodon degus | reverse complement strand
AAGCCTCATAAATGCCTTTGGTGGAGGTTAACCTCTGTAATGCCAAGGATGCTGAGGCATTCTGGAGAAACACAGACAGACACCTTAATTGTGAAGAAAAACCTTGTCCTGATAGGCTTCGCAAAACCCTGGGAAGTAGATTTAAAAACTGTTTGGAAAGTTGTTGCAGTTTTATTTGCTATTTGATTACATAGTAGTCCTAATTCAGTGGTCCTACACTTATTATGTAGTTTTTGTTGTTGTTGTTGTTAGAACTCTACTACTAGTCTGGTTTCAGTGTTGAAGAGGAGAATATTTGTATTCTTGGTGATGTCTGCAGTGCTGTTCCAAACCCAGTTCCCAGAGTTACTGGGAAGAGATTCAAGAAGGAATTTTGGGTTGTTCTATAAACAGGCTAAAGGCCAATTAAGCTGAGAGGAGAATGGCCCAGGCAGTAAGGAGGAGGCATCCTTCAGAGGAGTGCTTTGCCAGTTTGCATCTGGCTTTCTGGGAATTGACCTGCTTTCTGTGTCCTCATTGTACAAGAGAAGGAGGCAGGTTCTCACCATTGCCAAATGGCGCCAGTGGATATTCACACAGGAGAGAATTCCCTAGATAGTGGCCCAGACCAATTCTCTTTTGGTCTGAGTTCTTCTTATTACAAGTATAAGCCTCATGTTAAAGTGGCTTAACCACAATAACTTACTGTCTCATGTGATTAAGGAGTTTGGCTGTGGTTTGCTCTAGGAGTTCAGTCTCTCTGCCTAGCTCAGCCCCACCCTGTCCCATTGTACTTTGCTCTTATCTCCTGCTACACACCCACACCTCACTCCATGGTGGTAGTCACAGCTCTGCATTTATAGCTCTTTACCCAAGCATAACAAAAATCCCTAGCCTTTCACCAGACACACAGCCTCCTGACTGGCTTGGCATGGGTAAAACAACCTTCTATTATGTGATTGGCTGGAGCTCAGTCTCATGTCACATCAAGGCTCAAAGTGTGGGATGAAGCCATATTCATAGATAAAACTTCCCTGGATGTACAAGACTGGCCAACAGAGCCTGGGTCATTCTGAATGTGGGATCCTAGAAGGACGTCACATTTGTACCATGAGCTTAAGAGATGGAAAAGGTATGGAACTGAGTGGTCACACAACGAGAACAGGTAGGGGTTTGCAGCTAGCTCCACTGCTTCTAGGAGGCTTTCTGGTTCAAGGTCCAGCCCCTCTAGAGATTTGGAAGCACTTTGTGCTCCGAACTCTCTAAGATGCCCTTAAATTCTTCTAGTAAGCCTCCATTTCCCCAAAGCCATGGAAATTTCTTTCTGGTATTCAGAGTCCCCACCTGAGAAAAGAAGGGCCAGGTGTACCAGTACCACTAGGCTGGTACACAGCTTCCCTCTGGGAACAGAGCACCTGGCTCCAGTGTGGCTTCTAGCCCTCAGACAGATGCATGGTCAGATGAAGCGGAGCCTGGCCTGGCTTAAAGGGC
>NW_004524771.1:3750394-3760554 GCF_000260255.1 Octodon degus | reverse complement strand
ATTCTTTATAGCTGAGTAGTACCCCATTATATAAAAGTACCACATCTTTTTCAACCATTCCACATGTGACGGGCATTTTGATTGTTTCCAAGTTCTAGCTATTACAAATTGTGCTGCTATAAACATAGGTATGCATATATCACTATGATATGATGCTTTCAGTTCCTCTGGGAAAATTCCCAGTAGGGGGATAGCAGGCTTGAATAGAATTTCCAGTCCTAGTTTTCTAAGGAATGTTCTGTCAGTTCTTATAGCAATTATATTCTTAATAGTTCGCTGTGCTCAGGAATGTTTGATCTGGGAAGGTATCCATGTAATCCAACAGACAACCCCTCCCACAGCTTTGGCTTGGCCTGCTGTAGGGTCACTTGCCCCCGTCCTCCTGCTTCAGGGTGTGGCGACACGTGGCCTCTGGGAAGCCTTTCATGGCGGGCTCTCCTCTGCATGCCTATTGCTTCTACTCATGTATGAGCCTCCTAAGCTGCTGTCTGTTGTTGTAACTATCCCTCTACTAGGCCTAGCTTTTGTCTGCTTGTTTGCCTCATTGGCATGTGAATTACTTTAGAATAGACACAGAGCTTTTATTGATAGCTAATCTCTAAGTATCTACATGCCAAGCAAAGCTGTTGGTTTTAAACACACTCTCAGAAAGCAGATGCTTTCTTTTTACATTAAGATACAGAAAATGGAGAGGTTTAGTAAAGTACTTGTGCATCTAATAAAAGTACCGAATCTATTGAGTATGAAATCAAGATCTGACTCCAGGCACGCTTACCCCAAGCTTGTGCTCACAATTACTGTACCATGTTCTCAGTCCAGCTGCATCTATGTCCACTTGGCCAGTATAAATCCTAGTCTGGGAAAGTAGTAGTTGCTCAGTAAACACTGGGTGAACTGGAGTAGGTCTGATACATATGAACGTGCAGCTGCCCTAGCAGGATGTGCTCACAGGAGGGTTGTCTTCTTCTGTTACTGTGATTGGGGGTAGAGAGAGAAGTGCGTTCTCACCATGGCTCATTACTCCCTTTCTCCAAGGCAAAGAGAAACATATGCTGTCACTGAAACTTGAGGTGGGGTATCAAAGCTTTTTTTGTTCTAGAGCTGCAGGGTGAAAGTAACATACCATTCATTATAGCAGTTCTGTTTGGGGTTGAAAACAATTTGGAACATCATATCTTCCATGAGAGTTTTCTTTAAATTTCTTTCAATTAAAAAATTTAGGCAAGCACAGAGGTCAATGTCAAGATCATTTAGGGGCAGGGTATTCGGTGTGATCTACTGCCAGAAGGGGACCCTGTAGTCCCTGAAAAGCTCTTCCTCAGGCCTTGTCTGCAGTCAACTCTGCACTCCCCATTCACTTTTAGATACTGTCCCTTTGTTCCTAAATGAACAAGCATCTGTATTGTACCATCCATGCAATTATATTTGAAGAAGAAAAGGAGGAGCTGATGTACATTGTCTTCATGGTGCTGGCTAGGAAGCCCACTTACTTGACAAATATCATTCAATTTTTCTATTACCAGAATCAGTATTGATTGGAGGAAAGAGAGTTCAAAAACCTGAAAAAACATATCAAAGAACATAAAAAATCTATCAGCATTCAGAAACAATACTGTTGATGATTTGATTTGTCTCCTGGTCTTATTTCTGGGATATAATTACACACATGGGATTGGAATCATACTTATCAGTTTATCTAAGTGGTCCTTAGATTACATTATTTCAGGATAAGTAGGGGTCTAGCTTCTGCCCCCACTGTTCCTCCCCCTTCCCAGAAAGACTTGGGGACATTTATATCTTTGAAGGGTGGTCCAGAATCCTTTCCTATCTTCAGTGCTACAGACAGATCAGCCAGTGTCTAGCAAGTGAACGTCTCCCACAGTGAACATGGCAAAGGAGCATAGCATGCATGACTCAAATAGCCAGGCTGCAACATGTGACTTCAGCTCAGGATGAGGTCATATTTCCTTTTACATTCTCCAAACATGATCATTGGAGTCTCCAGCAGCTTGATTGCCAGTAATTAGCTCCCATCAAAAGGGCTCCAGCTATTCTGAGTTTTCCTGGAGCTGTCTTGGGTGACCTTAGGGATCTGCCCCCTTGCATTTCTCTCTGTGGTCCTTCCGCTGGTGCCCAAGCTGAGGACGATCCTTGTCAAGACACCAGGTTTCTGGGCACAGCCACCCACTGGTAATCATTGTCACTCTGACTTGGGAAGAGGAAGGAAATTGAGGTGCTTTTTCTTTGCTCTTCAAGCCCCAAAATGGTGGCTAGGGCTGTGCCTTATGTTCCCCCAGCCCTGCTAAGACCAGGCTAGAGTGTTTTTCCTCTGTTGTTTTTCCATTATCTTTTACTTTTTAATTTTTAATTAAAAACATTTCATTTACAAAATTATATATATGCAAAAGTATGAAGACTTCATAGATGTATGAATTGTAGAATCACTACTGCAGTCAAGTTAACATACCCACTACCACCCATAGATAGGATTTTGTGTGTTAGGCAGCGAAGACATTTAGAATCTGCTGTCTTATGAATTTCAAGGAGACAGTACAGTATCATTAACTATAGCGTGTTCATTAGTTCTCCAACGTTTACCTTTTACCTGAGAGTTAGTGCTCCTTGGCCCACAGCCCTTATCTCACCTCATTCCTGCCCCACCATGGCCTCTGGCATTCCCCTTTCTATGCTCTGCTTTTGTGGGTTGGACTTTTTAAGGTTCTGTCCATACAATTATACAATATATGCTTTTTATGTCTAGGCTTTTTATGTCTGGCTTGTTTTACTTAACACAGGATCCTCCAGGTGCATACATGTTGCCACAGATGGCACAATCCCCTTATGGCTCTGAGAAAGGAGTAAAATTCATATGTACTATGCAGTGGAGAGCATGACTTTTTTATATATTTGGTTGTTGCAGAGTCTCACTGTGCAGCTCGGACTTGTGTTGAGCCTCCTGCTTTCAGCCTCCCCAGTGCTGGGATTACAGACATGCACCACCATGCCTGGACTCTGGCCAGCTCACCCTGCCCTGGGGGTGTTGCTGGTGTGGCATGAGGTGCCAAGGATCAAACTGCAGTCCCTGCACTTACCTAAGCAGGCACTTCAGTCCACTGAGCTATCTCACCAGCCCTCCATTGCATGACTATTTCCTCATGTATGGGCCTCCTAAGCTGCTGTCTGTTATAACTATCACTCCTCTAGGCCTAGCTTTTATAGGATATGTGAGATATATATATATATAATATAATAATATATTCATGTTTCCTGTATCCTTTTTCAGTCTTTTTTTTTTCTTCCAGATCAAATGTTCCTGCTCAGCTGCCTCTCTCTTACTCACAGGCCTAGCACAACAGAAAGAACCATGTTCCTTTTCCACAGCTCTTAATCACCATCTAAAATTAAGTGTTCCTGGTTGTGATTATTTACATCAGGGCTACTTCATACGCTCCAAGAGGCAGGTCTCTAGTCTCTGAGTATCACTGGCCATGCCATTTGAGAAGCATCCAGGTTGGTATTAAATGTACAGGAACAGTAGAGCTTAGCCTGGATATGGTGAACAGAGCTGCATATTATGGATCTCTCTGCAGAAGAATGTCTGCGTGTCAACCTTGCAGATGATTGTGGCTTTGCTGTTCCAGTAGAGCTGAGACTATGCAGAATCTCTGTCACTTCTAACTTTCATTCTGAATCCAGTGGGGTTGTACTGACAATTCTTAGTAAATAGCACATTTCCTCTTTCACTTGTCTGCCTCATTTACATAGCCTAGTGAACTGAAAAGTCATTTTTCTTTGCCTAAGTTGTTCATCTTACTTCAGGCATTGGCTGCAGTGATATTACTCTATCAGCATGGTCATACAGTAATTTGTGCATTTTGTTCTAGCACTGAGGACACTTATAGTTAATAACACATGAAGCCATTTCATTAAAAGGAAAGTTTTGCTAGGATACATTAACATAGGCTGCGAACCATAACACAAGTCATTTCACTCTTTGGCTATTAAGGAAGCAAAATGAATTAGGAACTTAAAGCCATTAAAAAAGACTCTTTGTTATCCAATGTTATCAGACTGTCTTTGCATTTACCAGTCCTCAGAAAGGGTGTTGGCATTCGGGAGAGTTCATGTTGTTTTTCTCTGAGATGGAGAAGATGCAGCTTGGCGTTGGGTATAGCATTAACTGAAGCCCCCATCTGGGTCTCTTCTTGCTCCCCGGGTCGTGGTGGGCATGTTGTTTAGTTAATCCATCATGCTGTTTAAGGCATGTAAAACTGTGGGGTTTTTGAGACATTTTTAGGTAAAATGTCTGGCTTAGAAAAAATACTTCTAAATTATACCTCATTATCCATGAATCCACGAAAGTGATAGTACTGGCTTTGACACTTGACTATTACAACATGTAAATGAAGCATTATGTTCTGAGGGGTAGGACTTCAGATCATGCAGAAGTTATGTGAACTTGGAAATCGAATAGGAGGTAGTTGATGTATGTCCAGTCAGCTAGAGCAGACTGACATTTTGGTGCAAACCAATGGTATGGAAATGAGCATTTGTGATAGTTCTGATGTTTGCATGATAGGGTTTCTCTGTGGGGTCTGTTCCTTGTAGAGGTTTACAGCATCCATCCAGTATCTCTAACAAGTTCCTCCTCCCAGATTGTGTGACAGCTCTGTAAATGTCCCTGCATCCAGCCAGAGGAGCACCTGGCTTGTTATGAGTCAGAGGTACAAGTAGCACTTCTGGGTTTTGCCTTAGTGCTTGAAAGCCTGCCCAAGAAGTTCATGTTGCTGAACTCTGCTGTTTTCTGCTATCAAAGGAGATGTTTAACTGCCCCATCGACAGGCTGTGCTTTATGTTTGTGTTTCTTCTCCTGCCTAGCATTTGACAATTAATTAGACATGGTAATTACCTGCTTTAATTTCATGATTGCACATCCTATAATTACCCCTAATTCTGTAATAGGTAAGTTCATGTACACAAAGGCAGTGGATGATGAAGGTGACAGGGGTTGCCATATTAACAGCTGTTGTCACTTACTGCCTGCCAGGAAAAGGCAAGGATTATCATCTTGCCAGTAAGACCGGCCTCATCCCCATTCTACAGATGAAGAAATGAGTCTCCAGTGGGGAAGCATCCCTATAGCCAGAAAGGGCAGAGCTCAGGTGCAAAGCCAGGTCTTTCCTCTGCATTAACCATCAGCCATACCCTTTCACTATGCGGTTTGGCCTGTAATCCATGTGCTTTGGCTAAAAGAGCCTGTGCCTGTGGTTGGCAGGCCTTACACCAGATCTGGGACTCCCCCCCAGTTAAAATAGGCTTTTAAATCTTCATTCTCTGTCTTGTCTCTCTCTTCTCTATTTTCCCACCCCATGTGTGTGTGTGAGAGAGAAAGGGAGACAGACAGACAGACAGACAGACAGACAGACAGACAGACAGACAGACACTTTAAAACATTCAACACTTGGCAGTTAGATATGTTAATATATATGCATAGTATTTACAGAATGTTGTCCTGCACATAATCACTGACTTCTCCCTGACTCCCAGGACATAGCTGTTAGTCCCACACTCATTTTCCAAATGGAGAATTGAGACTTGAAGAGGTGAATTAACTTTCCCATAATCAATTGGCTAGCAAGAAGTGGAGCTGTAATTTGAATCTAAATGTGCTCTGGCCTCTTTTTCAATACTGATGTCCAAATGCACATCAGGTCTGTGTGGACATTCACCCACAGAGCCTTGGGCACCATTTTGGCCCTATGCATAATCTAGATTAGACATTCTGAGTTCCTAAAGTTAGGGTGAGAACCCACTCTCCTGAGGATGGGGAAGATGTGGATTTGTTTTGTGTTAACAGGGAAAAGGTGTGAGGGAGTCAGTGGGGGATCTAGAAATAATTTGCAATACCTAATGTTTTCATTCAGCTTGGGATATATATATTTTAATTATTTTAATCCCTCTGCTCCCCCTTTCTCCTTTTCCTCCTTCTCCATATCCCTTTCTCATCTCTACATAGTCTTACTTCACTATTTCTTAACACGGTTCTTTATTTTACTATGTAAGTTGTTTATATTTTGAATCTCTCATCTTAGACAGGCCACATGAAATTTAACCTTTGGTGATTGACTTACTTCCCTTTAGCATTCTATTTTCAAGATCCATTCATTGTCCTAGAAAGGACTCAAATTTATCTTCCTTTATGGCTGAGAAGTACTCCATTGTAGGTAAAGTGTCATAATCATCCTTTCATCTGTTGATAGGCATGTAGGCCACTCCCATGACTTAGCCCTTGTGAGTCATGCTGCTATAAATGTGGATATGTGTATATCACTATAGTATGACAACTTGACTCTTCTGGGGAAGACACTAAGGAGAGGTATAGCTGGAGAGGTAAAGCAAAGGGGATTTCAACTGTTAGTTTTTTTGAGAACTCTCCATGTGTTTTTGGAAGTGGTTGTACTACTTTACATCCCCATGAGCAATGTGTAATGGTTCATTTTTCCCCATAGCCTTACCAGCATTTCTTGTTTAGTGAGACCTTGATAGTGGTCTTTCTTATAATAGTAGGAAGAATCTCACCCATTGTTGTTTGGATTTGAATTTCTCCAGGGACTGAGGATGCTGAACATTTTACATATATTTATTGGCCATTTGTATTTCTTCCTCTGTGAAGTTTCTATTCGTTTCAATTGCCATTTTTTAAAAAATTTACTCTCTTATTTTTGGTGGTCTAATTGTTTGAATTCTTTATATGTTATAGATATTAGTCCTCTGACTAAGGAGTATCTGGTAATTTTTTTTCTATTCTGTAGGTTGTATCTCAACCTGTTTGCTTTGCTCTGAAGAATTTTTAAATTTTATATAATCCCATTTGTTTATTCTTAGCATTTTTTCTTGTGCTATTGGGCTTTTATGGTCAGAAAGTCTTTGTCTATGCCTGTCTTGAGAATTTTACCATTTTTTTCTTCCAGTATTTCTGTTTTCATGTATAGATCTTTGATCCATTTTGATTTGTGTTTAGTACAGATACGGGTCAAGATTTATTCTTTCATATTTAGACAACCACTTTTCAACAGCACCATTTATTAAAGAGGGTATCTTTCCACAGTGTATATTATTGACCCTTTTGTCAAAAGTCAGCTGACTACAGGTGTTTGGAATTGTTTCTGCATCGTTTATCCTATTGCATTGGTCAGGGTGTCTATTATTGTGCCAGCACCATTCTGTATTGTTACTGTGGCTTTGTGGTGTAACTTGAAGTCTGAGATTCTAATTCCTTCTGCCTTGCTTCTGTTGTCTAGTATAGCTTTGGCTGTTCTGGTGTCTTCTGTTTCACATACAATAAAATTTAGAATTATTTTTCCTAGTTCTGTGATAAAAACTGATGGTATTTTGATAGATAGTGTGTTGAGTGTTTATATCATTTTTTATAATATGGCCATCTGACAATGTTAGTTCTTCCTATCCAAGAACAGAGACAGTCTTTCAAATGTCCTTTTTAATGTATGTTTTTAGAGCACCATGGTTTTCATTACAGAGGTCTTTTATTTTCTTAGGTGATTTTTTTTTAATTTTTCTCAAGGCTATTGTGAATGAGGTTGTTTTTCTTTCTTTCTCAGAGAGTTTATTCTTGATGGTAGGAACTCTTGTTGATTTTTGTATAACTGATTTGTATCCTGCTACTTTGCTGGATTTATTAGCTCTGAGAGTCTTCTGGTAGAATTTTTTGGATCTTGTAGTATCAAAAGGAGTGTGTCATCTCCAAATAAGGGTATTTTGATTGTTTTATTTTCTACTCCTACCCTGTTTAGTTCCCTTTTGCCTAATTGCTATGTCAAAGTTTTGAGTACTATGTTGAACATAGTGGTGAGAGTGGACTCTGCTGTCCCATTCCTGAGTTTAGAGGAGTAGTTTCAGCTTTTCCACATTTAGTAAGATGTTGGCAATGGTTTTATCATAAGTAGCTTTTTATCTTAAAGTGAGATATGTCTATACCAGTTTTTCAAGTTTTTTAAAGTAATGGTTGGATCTTGTCAAAGCTTTTTATTTTGCATCTGTTGTGATAATCAAATGATTTTTTGTATTCTTCTATTTATGTGATATACGTTTATTGATCTATGTATGTTGAAACATTTGTGTTTTCCTGGGATGAAACTAGATTAGTCATGATGTATGATCTTTTTAAGGTTTTATTGTATTCTGTTTGCAAATATATTGTTTAGGATTTTAACACCTATGTTCATTAAAGAAATTGCCCATACTTTTCTCTTTCCTCCTTTGTTCCTTTTCCTTTCTTCCCTTCCTCCCTCCTTTTTTCTCCTCCCTCCCTTCCATTGTTGTTAAGTATTTGTATAGTTGTGGTGTGAAAGCAATGCTAACTTCAATGAATGAGTTTAGCAGAGCTATGTCTCTTAATTTTTGTGTAAGATTTTGAGAAGTATTGGCATTAGTCCTTCCCTGATGTTTACATAAAATTCAGCATTAAATCCATTGGGTCCTGAGCTTTTCTTAGTTGGTAAGCTTTTTTGTTTTGTTTTATTTTTTTGTAATTATTGCCTTGCCTCCTATTGTACTATTTAAGGTTTTATATGTAATTTACTTGGTTTAGGTTGGGTAATATATACACATCTAAGAATATATCCACTTTTTTCTAGATTTCCTTTTTCATTAGAACATAGGTTTTCAAAATATTTATAATCCTTTGTGTTTTGGCAGTGTCTGCTATTGCTTTACCATTTTTGTTTCTGATTGCATTAATGTAGGTCTTCTTTTGGTAAGATTGGCTAAGAGTTTGTCTATTTTGTTTCTCCTTTAAAAGAACCAACCCTTTGATTCATTGTTTCTTTTTATTTTTCTTTAATTTAAATTACCTTCCTGTGTGATCTTTATAATTTCCTTCCTTATGCCAGTTTTAGACTTGGAGTGTTCTTGTTTCTCCAGGGCTTTGAGGTGCTCTATTTGGGGGTCACTCTGTTTCTCTAATGTGGGTGTTAATAGCTGCAACCTTCTGTCTTAGGACCACTTTCACTCTGTCCTGTATGTTCTAGTATGTTGTACTTGCATTTTCATCGATTCTAGGAATGGTTTAATTTCTTCCTTGATTTTTTCTGTGACCCATTGATTATTTAAAAGTACATTATTCAATCTCTCTGTCTTTGCATAATTTCTATGATTTCTTTTGCAGCCTTCTAGTTTGTGCTATGATTTGATAATATACATGAATTCATCTCAGTTCTTTTTATTTAATCAAGCTTTATTCTGTAACATTGGTCTCTTTTGGAGAAAGTTTCATATGCTGCTGAGAAAAATGTGAATTCTGTTATTCTTTGGTGAAACATTCTGTAGTATCTGTTAAGTCCATTTATTTGAAGGTGTTCAACTATGATAGTTCTTTGTTGATTTTTGTGTAGTTGATATATTTATGGCAGTGGGATACTGAGGTTCCCCTCTATGATTGTGTTGATGTGTATCTGACCTTTTATATACAGTAATACTGGGTATGCCAGTACTCAGCAAATATATATTTACAATTGTTAATCTCTTCCTGTTGAATTATTTCTTGTCTTCCTGTGAATGTACTGGCCTTCTTTATCTTCTTTAATAAGTTTTGGTTTGAAGTCTACTTTGTCCAAAAATACGACAGCCTTTCCTGCTTGGCTTGGGGTTCACACTTGTCTTAGTTACTTATTGCTGAGGCAAAACACCCAACCCCCAAATTAAAGGGGGATAGATTTATTTAGCTCACAGTTTGTAAAAGTTTCAGTCCTTAATCAGCCCACTCAAAGGTAGGGTGGCATGGCAGACAAGTATCACAGAGGAGAAACAGTTCATGGTGTGCAGAAGGTAACAAAGCAAGCAAGAGATGACCACAGCTCTTTTTATACTTTATCCAGGACTTAGGGCAGATAGCACTCACATTCTTAATTCTTGTGTCCTTAATCCTAGCATTATACCTGAATCAATCTCAGCACCACATACTCTAGATTCAGCCATCTCTGAGAAAGCCCAGACCATAACTTCATGAGGCTTTGGGGAGACATCAAAGCCTCATGTATTGAATTTTGTTTCCATTCTTTTATTTTTTTAGGCTGTGAGCTTCTCCCTGGGTCACAAGTATCTCTCTCTCTCTCTCTCTCTCTCTCTCTCTCTCTCTCTCTCTC
>NW_004524771.1:3733256-3740164 GCF_000260255.1 Octodon degus | reverse complement strand
TATTGGTTCTACTTAATGCTCAGTACAGCCTTTCCAGGAATTAGAGGATCTCTGCCACCTCTACATTTCTTAGGTCTAATTCTTTAGCATTTTTCATCTACGTTACTCTGATAATTTGCAAATCATCTCCTAAGGCCTAGTATAAAATATAAACAAGCCAGTAGAAGTGCTTATTGAATTGGAGATTCTGAGTCAATATAAGATTCTCTGCCTCCAGGATCTTCCCATATGATGTTAATGCTGCTGGGTTATAGGCCACACTTCATGTAGCAAGCAAGCTAAGCCTTTCTGGGCATATTTCCATTCATCTCTTAATGGTCAACATCCAAAGTCAAACTAAGTTGTCTAGTCAATTTAGAATGGAGAATTATCAACTCCTTTATTATAGAATTCATCATATACCTTCTAGTGATATCTATGATTTCATGAGATTTTTGTAGTGGCATTCATGCATTATTTACTTAAAATAAGTTTACTAAAACCCTTAAAAGCTGTTGCACAGGCCTCTCCTATTACTCTGTTTTCTCTCATTTCATAAAGATCTGACATTGATGTCCTTGAATTTCATCACATTGGATAAAATTGAGCTCTCAGGCCAGTTTGGATTACTTGGTGTCTGTTGTCTGGTATGCTTAGCTTGGGCTTCTATTAACTTGATAGACCTTATGTTTTTCCATTTAAGTCTGCTGGAAACTTCTTTACATTAGTTGAAGTTCTTCTGTACAAGCCTTTCTCCCTTCTTCTTGTTCACAGGGATATTGTAGAAGACTCTTCAAGCTATTCAAAGATGTAATGTCTTTATTTGGATAAGATAGGTGATTTTCATGTAGAGGCAGAATTTATTACTCCATTAGAGATGTCTGTTTTTAATGGTTAAAAAGGCTTTTAGATGGCTATTGACACTCACTGATTGTAAATTAAAATAGCCGTTGATCACAGGGAATTTTACTCCCTGGGCTGTTCTTAATTTGTGTAATTTTTAAAAATGAATTGATCTCTTTTCCACTTCTCTGTTTTGCCTTGTGACCAGCATGCTGTATGTACCCGGAGGGGACATGGGCCTATGAAAACTCCCTCACATTTTGTATCCCCAAAGTGATTTCCTCATGAGTTACAACATGGTTAAAATAAAGAAGCTTTGTCCCCTGACTGTGCTTATTCTATCTGGGTGTGAGCCTCTGTTCTGTGAGGTAGACCTCAATTCAACCCCTTTCCTTATTTCCCAACCTAAATTCTGCCCTGTACATGTGGTGGTCTGTGCAATCCCTGGCTGAGGGCCAGTTGTCTTGGATGCTCTCCTTCCCACCTGGGGAGGTGAAGCAGGGTGTGGCAGAGGGGGAAATAGCGCCTCACCATCAGTTTTTTACTGCAGCAGTGCATATGTTACCATGTATGGAAATTCACCTCTACAGTTAACTGGCTAGCAGTCTCCATTCATCTTGAAGAAGCGTTAGGTGGAGTATCATTCTTGTCACCTGCCTGCCCACATCTCTCATGTGCCCGTTTGTTTAGTCAGTACCATTGATTTCCTGTTCTGTGCCAGCCATGTGGCATTAAGTGGTGAGACCAACTTGCCCCTGTTCTCCCACAGTCCTAAAGTACTACCCCTTTGTGATGAGGGTTTTAAGAGATACTTACATTGCCTTTATTCTTCTTGTTCTCAACAGGTTTATGTCCGGATAAAAGATGATGAGTGGAATGTGTACCGACGATACACAGAGTTCCGGGGTTTGCACCACAAGCTGCAAAACAAATACCCTCAAGTGCGGGCCTACAACTTCCCACCCAAAAAAGCCATTGGAAATAAGGTATCATCCTCCAGGGGGACCAGAAGCCCTCCAGCCATAGACTGTATTAAGGCAGATCATTTTTATTTCTTTCATCTATTAGTTTGACATAGTGCTTTTTTAAAAGAAAAGTTGGCCAAAAAAATAGAAAAAGGAAAGAGTTACTCATGATTCCCTCACCTGCAGATATTACCACTGTCCTTGTTTATGAGTTTCTTGAGAACAAGGGCTGGCCAACTTTTTCTTTAAAAGACCAAAAAGCACAGATTCCTCCCACTCCTTTTGAGACAGAGGGTCTCACTGTGTAGTTCAAGCTCACCTTGAGCTCACCATATTGTCCAGGCTGGCTTCAAACTTGGAACAATCCTTCTGCTTCAGCCTCCCAAGTGCTAGGATTACAAGTGTATACCACCACACCTGGCCAAAAAGCAAACATTTTTGGCTTTGTTAAGTATAGTAAGTTCTCAACTTACAAATAAGTTCCACTACAGGAGAACATTTGTGAGTCAGATTCATTCATAAGTGTGACAGAGGAAGTTTTATACACTTTTGACACAAATAGGTAATGTATATTGCTTTTCACTTCCTAGCAGTCACCTTCCTATCACCGCTGCTTTTCCTCTTGCTTCCAGATATCCTGGCCTCTGGTTGAGCACTGTACTACTGCACACCATTGCACTGCTCATTGAGTACACAGCAGCATAAGTATGATAAGTCCAGCAGACATGAGATTTCCAAGACTTGTTCACATCTACACATGTTCATAATGTGAGGTCCATTCATACCTTTGAACATTTACAACTTACATGTTTGTAAGTTGGGCACTCACTGTATACCATTTAAGCAGAAAATTCTCAGCTCTGTCAGTGTACTGTGAATACAACTGTAACAATGTGAACACACATGGATGTGACTACAAGCCTTCAAATTTTGTTTTTAAGGATACATGTTAGCTGAGTTTAGCCCATGGCTCATAGTTTGCATACTCCTACTATGGAACCCAATTTTTTTCTAGTTTTCTTCAATAATTGTTATGATACTCATCTAGCTACATAGATATGGAGGAGGACTTTCTCAGAGGAGTTTCTTTTATTATAGGGCCATTACCATCATAAATGTTAATGATTCATGATGATGAAATTTGTTTCATCAGGGTCCTGGTGCCCCTGAGGAAGGAGGTGCTGCCTTTGCTGGTTGATTAGTTTCACTGGCCAGCAGGCATTTATTAAACATCTCTTATTTGTCCCTGTGTAAGAAACCTGCCCATGCCTAACACAGAAGGAGGGGTCTGGGCTTAGTGTAGTGCCTGTTCATTGTCTGTCCTAACTAGTTTGCATTCTTTGTCCTCCTGTACTTTGCATCACTTGGGGAGCTCTAAGTCACTTCCCATCCCTTCCTTTCCCTCCCTATTCTGGTTCCCTCCTATTCTGGTTCCCTGTCTATTCTGGTTCCCTCCCTGTTCTTGGTTATGCTGGGACATTGAAGGGTTTAACAGCTGTCTAGGTGGTTTAGGATGAGCCAAGCTTGAGCACTGCAGCTCAGAGTCAAGTAGAAGATAAAAGTGCTTCAACAATTATAGTACTATGTACCTCAGTTCAGAAACTTATTCTATGATTCTGGGGAAAACGGTCACATTTGTATTCATGCAAAAAAGATGGTTGTGAAAGCGCCTGCAAGCAGGTGCACAGGGAAGGGGTTTGATTCCTGGACCTGCAGTGCTGGCCCCACCCCTGGGGCACGCTGAATCAGCAATTGAGACTGGGCGTGGTGGCACACACCTGTAATGCTAGCTCTTGGGAGGCTAGAAACAGGCAGATCACTACAAGTCTGATCTAGTAGTGAGACCCTGAATACCCTATAGACCCTTCCCTAAAATATAGGGGGAAAAAAGATGGCTGTGGTCATATTCATCAGCGTGATGCAGAGTTTGCAAACAAAAACAAAATTTGTCAATCACTTCTGTGTGTGAACCAAACTGTGAATCAAATTGTTTGTGAACCAAATTGTTCACAAACAGAAGTGCTCATGAACCGAGGTATGTTACATAGGTTGGCAGTCAGACAAGGCAGCCATGGCTTTTCTTAGGACATGAAAGAAAATGAGGATTTCATTGAGGATGATCCCTCAACTGTGTTCCTTCTCAGAGTGTAGCTGCTGGCTGCTAGCTGGCAATGTCACTGTTGCCTTACAGCCTGGTAGAAATGCACATTCCTTTGTGCATGTATGTGTGTGAACATGTGTATGGGGATCAAACTTGGGGCTAGGCAAGTGTCTTACCACTGAGCTATATTCACAGCTAGAAATACACATTCTTGGCTTTATCCTAGACCTGCTGTCTCCAGAACTCAAGAGCTGAGTCCCAGCAGTGTCCCTTAATTAGTCTGGTAGCTGGTACTGATGGACAAGGAAGTGTGAGAGCCACCCTCCTATGGCACTGAAAAAGTATGTGGCAGGTTTTATATGTGGTGGATTTCCTAGTTTCTCTCTTCAGAAGGCCCTTGGACCTTTGCCATACAAAAGCCAAGAAGAGTCTCTGTAACCTGTGCCAACATCTGGCAATTTTATAGAAGGGACTATGATTACCAACTGCTGTGTTTATATGTGCATAGGATTCCATGTTAAGTCCATTTGCTTGAATGGTTGGCCCACTTCTGACATTGATTTGTTGATTTTCTTTTGACTGAAGGTATTGAGGCCCTTCATTATAATTCTGTTGAAGTTTATCTGATCTTTTATGATGTTGGTCATGCCAGTGTTTGGTACATATGTGTTTATAACTATTATCTCTTCCTGTTGAACTGTTCCTTTAATCCATATATAGTGACCTTCTTTGCCTCTTCTAGACAATTTTGTGTTAGAATCCATTTCATAGGAAAATAGGACAGATGTTTTTGCTTATTTTTGAGTTCCTATTCAAGGAATATTTTCTGTTCTTTGAGTTTTAGTCTGTGACTGCCTTTTTAGATTAAACTATTAGAAATGTTAACAAAAGTTCTGTAAGATATCAAATGAATAATTTTAAAGCAGTTTTATTATAGGCCCAGAATAAATGTCCTCCATCTTTCTGTTGAAGAAAAGCAGAGTGGAGCCCACACATGTAGAAGATTTAAAAATTCTACACTTGATCATAACCAGGATTACAATAATTCTTTTGAGAAGGAAACATACACTGATTTAACCTAATGACTTATAAGCTCATATAAATCCTGAGGCCCATGTAGAAAGTCTGAAAATATCATAAAACAAAATTCTGCCTAACCTCTGTTATCATTTTAAGATGCTGTCATTTGCAGGCAGATCCACGAAAGCCTTCAGTAAAGTAGGCCTGACAGCTCGACCACAAGGCTGAATCAAGGGGATACAGATGGTAATATACCTTACATTGCCTTTTAGTTTCTTATTGCTGCTGTCACAGATTACTATAGATGCAGAGGTCTAACCCAACACAGATTTGTTACATCACAGTCACTGAAGTCAGAAGATCAAACTCAGTCTGATAGGGCTAAAATCAGGTGTCATCAAGGCACATCTTTCTGAAGACTCCCAGGGAGAATCAGCTTCTGATTGTTCTACATTTTTGGCTTGTGACCTTCTTCTGCCTTCACAACCAGCAGTTATATCTCTCTGACATCTGCTTCCGTCTTCATTGTCATATATTGTTCTCTGATTCTGACCCTTGAGATCAGAGTCGGTCCTTCCAGATAATCCAAGATAATCTCCATGTCAGGATCATTAATTTAATCATATAGGCTAAATCCCTTTGCCTTGTATGATTCTGGGACATCTTAATTACTTTTCCCATTGCTGAGACAAAATACCCAATGTTCCAAATTAAAGGAGGAAAGATGTATTTAGCTCACAGTTTATGGAGATTTCAGTCCATATTCAGCTGGCTCCAAGAGAGGGTGATGTGTGACACAGGGGCAGAAGTTCATGGCAGTGGAAGACGGCAAAGTAACTAAGGCAAAAGGGAAGAAGCAAGACTTTCCCTGCCTTATATTTTACAAGCCACCCACCCAAAGGCAGGTGTAGCATGCATTCCCACAATCCCAGCAGTAGACAATGAACCAATCACAAACTCTAGATTCAGCTTCCTCTGAAAAGCCTACTCTCCATGACTACGTAAGGCTTTTGGGGGACATCTAAACACAGACCATAACATGGGGATTAGGATGTCACTGGGAGCCATTTTTCAGCCAACCGTATTTTATATATTATTAAATATTTTTTCTGTAGCCTAAAGCAGCTCCCTTACCATCTCATAATTCTTCAAGCCAGGCAATTACATGAAACATGTATAAAATAAAAAGAATCTGGGCTGGCAAGATAGCTCAGCGGTCGAAAGCACCTGCTTAGGCAAGCTTAGGTAAGCACAGGGACCGTGGTTTGATCTCTGACACCATATGTCAAGCCAGCTCTGCCCCTGGGGTGGGCTGAGCCAGCCACAAAAATAATATAACATAACATAACATAACATAACATAACATAACATAACATAACATAACATAACATAACATAACATAACATACCAAGAACGCTAGTCCTAAGATGCTGGAGTGTGAAGGTCAAATTCAGAGAGATGAAGCTAAGTCTGAGAAATAAGACTGTTTTTGGAGTGACCTCATTCAGAAAGGGTTCTGAACCAGTTGAAGCAGCAGAGACTATGCATGAGTTCCCATGGAAGGAATCCTCAAGACCCTACCTCATATCTCTACCCTCACCTCTAGGTTAGAGCAGACAGGTCAGCAGTATCTTATCCTCATAAGTTTATGTGCTAATAAATGAGTTTGGAGATGGAGAGTACCACTTTGTGGGCCTGATCCAGTGAAGACTGGCTTATCAAAGTGCACTAGCTAGCTTATAGTCAGATGTATGGTCCTGCTCCTAATGGACAAAGTCGGAACTGACAGCACATGACCTCTCTAGCCTATGGTGCCCTTTAACTTTTCGTTGGCTGGTTGGACAGTGATTGAACTTGAAGTCCTCTTTCCTCTGCATTTGGTTAAGATATACTCACTTCTAGGGAGGTTTAGCTTAGAGGCACAGAGCCTGCCTGGCAAGCAGGAGATCCTGAGTTTGATTCCCAGTACCCAGCCATGCTTCCCCCAATTAAAAAAAATA
>NW_004524771.1:3727424-3733156 GCF_000260255.1 Octodon degus | reverse complement strand
TCTCTCTCTCTCTCTCTCTCTCTCTCTTTTCCTCCAAATGCCTTCAGGGCAGGTTTGGCTGGCTTGAGTTGTGGGGATTGAACCACAGCAACCTGAGCCTGACTGCTTTGTTGAAGCAGCCACTTAAAGAACTAAGCTAAGGGGCAGGCCCCCATACAAGTATCTCTTGTATACAACATTCAGTTATATTTTGTTTTATGAACCATTTTGCCAAACTATGTGTTTTCATTAGGAAGTTGAGAGAATTTACATTGAGTGTTATTCCTGAAAGGTACTGACTGATTTTTGTTATTGAATTATTTTTCTTTTGTGGAATTTTTTTCACCTTTGGCTTAACTGCTTACCTTGCTTGATACAGTCATTCATTAGGCTCTTTGGTGTTGTTCACCATATTATTTCTGTCTAGGGCATCCTGAATACTCTTTGTAGTGCTGATTTGAAAGACATGAATTTCTTAAGCTGTCATCATGGAAAGTCCATTAATCTGGGTTGGAAGTTGTTTTCTTTTCGGTCTTGAAAAACTTTACTCCACTATGAAAGGCTCTCCTGGCCTTTAAGGTTTGTGTGGAAAACTCTGCTTTAACTCTTTTAGGTTTGCCTTTATACAGTAGTGGGTTCCTTTCCCTATCAGGTTTTAAAGTTCTGTCCTTGTGTTGGACTTCTGAGATTTTAACTATGATTTGTAGTGGAGAGGTTCTTTTTTGATTATGGCTAGTTGGGGTTCTGTATACCTTATTTACCTCTACAACAAATTCTTTCCACATACTTGGAAACTTTCCTGCTATGGTTTTTGTAGAAGTTTTATGCCTTTTGTACTCCTATAATTTTTCTTTAAATCCTTTTATCTTTAGATGTATTTTTTGAGTCATCTAGCAGATATTTGATCAAATTTCCATGATTTCTTGTTCTTAAGGAATGTCTGAGTATATGTCACTTACTTCAGTCCTATCTTAGAGTTGTGACACACCCTCTTCACATTGGTCATTTCTGTTGTCTATACCTTCAGTAGGATTTATATATTCTAATTCTGTTTGATACCTAAACTGGTCACACAGATCTTGTATTGTCGTGGTTAATTCATTCAGCTTTTATTTGGGTCTTAAGTTTTTTGATCCTTTTATCAATCAAGTCCATTGTCTATTTAGTTACATTAACTCCCTGAATGTCTCACTGATTTGTTCTCTTTCTTCGAACGTTTCATTTTCTCCATTAGTGACCCTTGGCTCAGCTTTGGGGTGGTTAAGAACTTTTAGAGGCATTTTTGTTGTCTTGTTTTTTCATGGTGTGTGTGTGTGTGTGTGTGTGTGTGTGTGTGTGTATGTTGAAGGTTTAAGATCAATTAGAGTAGGAAGATTGCATTGCTAGTTTGGTTCCTTCTTTAGTTAGTATCTGCTTCCCCGTAATGTGACCTTGGTTTTGATTACATTCTGGCATTTATGTACCTTTTCAACCTACTCAGCTTAGTAGGATTAGACCTAGTAACAGCACTGCAAGGAGAAAATTCCTACTGGTTATATCAGCATCAACAGATCTAACCATTATCAATTGTGTACATTAAAACTTGTTTTTTAATGATTTTACTTTTTTCTCAATGATACATAAAGACAGATCTACCACTCATGACATGTAGACTGAGATGTAGTAGGTGGGGAAGAAAAAGGGAAGAGAAATATGAAAGAGGTAGATCAGAAAGAAGAAATAACAACAAATGAAAGAAAAAGACGAGATCAAACTTTGTTGATACTTTTTTTATAACTTGTGGAGAAGTTTGAGAGAATTATTTGTGGAGGCAGGAAAAGGCACTTAGAGGGTGGGAAATGTAATTAGAGATTGAGGGAAGGTGTGAGAAGGTTGTGACACATTAATATACTGATAGCTTGTGTTTGAATTCTCTTTACACAGTTTTGATGAGGAGTGCCCTGACTTGCTCATGAAGGTACTATATGAAAACTATTCACTCTTACTCTCTTTTCCCCATGCACAGACACTTCCCGTATATATGTTAGATGAAAAGAAGAAAGGAAAAGAAGGAAGATAAAAGAATAATAGATAAGAAAATAGAACCCAGCAACCACCAAAAACAAAGCAAGCAAGCAAGCAAGCAAGCAAACAAAAGTTACTAGAACACAAAATTAAATCACACTCATACTCCTATTCATACTGAGTCTGAATTCAACCAAGGAGCTCTTCCCCTTGTGTTCACAAATGGAGAAGCTTTGACTGCTATGGTGGGTTTGGACAGATTTCTGGATCTGTTTCTTCTGTATCTCTGCTTTCTACAAAGCATTCTGTGTCTACAAGCTGTTTTTCTTCTCACCCTTCTCAGTCCACACCCAGCTCCTACAAGGCACTGGCTCCCTCTAGGATTTGTGCAGTTGCCTGCCTGTGAGTGAAGGGTCTTGGGGCTCTAGATAGACTGCTGTGCCTACCTCTCTGCTGTGACCTGTCTTCTGCTTATCTTCAGTTTCATTTCTGTGGGCATGGTTGACTGGGGGTCTTTACCTTTGTCTTGTGATTGACTCCTGCAGTTAAGTGGGAGGAGGTAGGAAGCAGTGTGGCAAGGACAGCACCCAGCCTTTCACTGATTCCTGCAAGGGCCTTCTCCTGTTCTCTCATGCCCCTTGCTGTGAACCCTGCAGCAACTTCCATGTTCTCTTTCTGCGCAGTTCTGGGTAAGTACCCAGGAGCATGGCCTCTGGCTAAACCCCCGTTCTCTTTGCCAAGTATGTCTAGCTGTCCACTGTCTACTATCTTGCCCTTGAACTTCATGGTGCCTTAGGGCACAGCACTCCCATTGTTTAGGGGAACATGGGTGATGGCTTATTTCAAGGCCATTTCAGGTACTTTTCACCACCTCTAGCCACTGCCTGCTCTCCTGCTATCTACCTAAGCTAACTATCTAAGTCTATCTTTCTTAGACTCAAATCCAGTCCCTAAACCAGACCTTGCACTTGTATTCAGTTTTCTCATGGCCCCACTGGTTAGTATCTCAGTCACTGTTCACTGGCTTTCAGTTCTGTGCTGCCCTGCACATATCTCATTTTCTATGTTCCTTTCTCCTGTGGGGAGGGTGGGAAGGCTAGGAGCTGACTTCTCCAGGCTGGCTGCTCCTGAGGTGCTGCCTTCTTCAGGGTGTTAAATCCTCTCTCCACATGGCATGTTTGCCAAACTAGGGGTCTAAGGGATACCATTATCTAGGAGCAGGCAGCATCTCTTTCTGGAACTAGATGTGATCTTTCCTATAGTTTGCCTTTCTGTGTCTGGCTTTCTTTGGCTTCCAGGCTTCTTGATACTTACATTTCTCATCGTATGTATCATGTACATTGGCCATGATGGACTCTCCTCCACAAATGTTCTTAATCTTCTTAGCAAAACTATTTCTCTGATGTCTTGC
Source organism: Octodon degus (assembly GCF_000260255.1). Taxonomy (NCBI): domain Eukaryota; kingdom Metazoa; phylum Chordata; class Mammalia; order Rodentia; family Octodontidae; genus Octodon; species Octodon degus. The sequence goes on along the minus strand of NW_004524771.1, from coordinate 3,729,762 downwards.
TCGTTCACAAGTTTAGTCTTGCCTCTGTCCACTCGTTGACATTTTCCCCTACCCTTTAACTTCCCTCTGCTTTCTCATATTATTACATGGGATTGCTGGAGCCATCCTTCCCAATGGAGAAGGTTTAAGATCTGAACTTTCTGGGTGCAGATAGTACTCTCTCACTTTGTTTTATTTATTTTTTTGCTGAATTGAGATTAGACTTGAAGTGACTTTTTATTGCTTATTTTAAAAGGAAGCTTGGTTGTGTCAGGAGAGGTTGACTCTTTTTATCTCCCCCAGGAATTATTATCTTTATGACTCAAGCTAAGGGAATTGGGGACAATCAAACTTAATTTGGAAGGAAGAAACCCTTCAAATTAAATAAATACATACATACATACATACATACATACATAAATGTCATTTTGTGCATAAGTGCTTTCAATTGTTCAGAGAAATAAACCCATTATTTGGTTAAGTATAATTCTAGGACAACTTAATTTGTAATATAAGTTTCCCAATTTTGGATGCCAAAAGCATTATTGTTGAGGATGGACTGTTAGATAATTCTGGGCAATTTTAATAATGCTAGATTGAATTGGAAGGGAGAGGTATAAATGAGATGAGATTGGAGGCTCTGGTACCAAGGAGACATCCTGAGGTCATGTGAACTGCCCACAAAAGGGGCACTTGAGCCTCAAGGAACCCAGCAGGGACTCTTGTTTCCTCTATGGTTTCATTGCTAACTTAGGGTTCCTGGGCCTTTGTGAGCTCCAGTCACTGCAACAGCCTGCTGGGGTAGGAAACACTGGCCATTGGGTAGCAGACAGCTCTGGGTTGAAATCTTTTGTCTCCCCACATTCCAGGTAAATGACATAAATGGTCATATCTTCATTAGAAAAGGGGGCTATTGTTCACATCTGCCTTGCAGGTTTGCATGAGGAGAAAAGGAGACACATGTGCAGTACCTGGTATAATGTCCCATGCAAAGCAGGTGCCTTATGAGTGGCAGCCGTTAGTATTGAAGGTATTTACATTTAGTGGAGTTTAGAAATGACATTATCTTGCTGATGGTTTGTTTTATTTATTTATTTATTTATTTATTTATTTATTTATTTATTTTGTGGAACCGGGGATTGAACTTAGGCCCTTGCATTTGCCAGGCAAGTGCTTGTTCTACTGAGCCATCTCCCCGGCCCCTATCTTGCTGATCTTAATCTGGTAATGGACTGTCTTCTTTGCTCATTTTATAGCACTTCAAGAAGGCCTTGGGCTACTGATTCTAGCAAAAGTAGGCAGGACAGAATGACCTAGAGCCCAGTCTGACCTTAGATCCTGGCACTCTCACTTGTCACTACCCTATGTCCCCGGGCCTAGCTGGGTGGCTCTCAGGGAGCTGAGCTTAGAAGAAAGAGACCCGATGATACTTTCCTGTTGCTTTTTCTCTTGAAAATTAAGTTTCTCTAAAGCAAGCCTACAGGTCAGGCCTCTGTTGTTTCTATGGACAACTTGGTCTTCATAATGAAATAGAGGTGGAATACAGAGTGGGCTAGGCCCAGTGGAGTGCAAGGCCCAGTGGAGAACTCAGAACTGGAGAGCTGTTCAAGGATTGAGAAACTCTCCTCTCTAACCCTGCATTTTGCAAGAAAAACTGGTCTCAAATAAGTCAGGTTGTCCCCCAGACAGCTATGGTAGCTGAGAGGAGGGCAGGGGTGCTGCCAGGCCTACCATGGACCCTTTGTCATGTACCCCTAAGAACTTGGTTGTATGGCTCATGTTTTGGAGTTTTTCAGGAGAGGAGCATTACACTTTATATTTTTATTAAAAACAATGATCCATAGCATCATTAATTTGTGCAATTTGTGATCAGAAATCTGCATACTTATTCTTCTCCGAGCTAGTCTCTCATAGAGTTTGTAAAGTCACAACGTGACCTCCTGGTTGATGCTCTTTAAAGTTTGTATAATTCCATCATTTTGGTGATGTGCAGTGATATCAAGGTCGGGAATGATAGCCAGGTTAGTAACAGCAACAACTAACAGTTACAGAGTGAGCATTCTGAGAAATGCTTTGAAGCTTCTTTTTTTCCCATTTACACCCATTTCACAGACAAGCGAGCTGAGTCTCAGAAGCATGTTGCTAGCAACATAACTAGCTCAAGGAAGTGTTAACTTCCTCGATGCTGTTGCAGTCTATGGAAAATATATGAATTTCTGGTGTTATCTTAGTGCTAAAACAAAATACTCAACACTCAGAATTAAAGGGAGAAAAGCTGCTGCTGCTCCTCCTCCTCCTCTTCCTCCTCCGCCTCCTCCTCCTCTTCCTCCTCCGCCTCCTCCTCCTCCTCTTCCTCCTC
>NW_004524771.1:3725474-3727324 GCF_000260255.1 Octodon degus | reverse complement strand
TTCTTTTTGACTGACTCAGGCTGCCTTAAGGGCGGGTCTAGTGTGGCATGTGGAGCTGGGCATAGAACCACTGTCCCCTGTACCTGACTGGATTTGTCCAAGCAAGCACTTTGAACAACTGAACTAACAGGCAAGCCCCTCAAAACATTTTTCTGAGCTCCTACTTTGAGATGGCCTTTGTGAAGTTCAGGCCTTCAGCATGGGAAATACACCCTCTGCCTCTAAGCTATGCCCCCATGCCCTTGGCATCCTTTTTTTTTCTCCCCCCTATATTGAGGACAGAGTCTACAGGGTCTACTGGGTCACACTACAGAGATTGGACTCAGAGTGATTCTTCTGCTTCCCAAGCTTCAGCCTCCCAACCGCCAGGATTATAGGTATGCAACACCACGCCCAGTCTCAATTGCTGTCTTAGCGCACCCCACAGGAAGGGCCAGCACAGAATGCTGGGAGTCGAACCCCTGCTGCTGTGTTTGCTAAGCAGATGTTTTAGTCCATTGAGCTATCAGGCCAGCCCTGAGAAAAGTCTTTATGAACAACAAGCAGACAAAAGATGTGCCCAGATTTAGCCCAAGAGCCAAAGTTTGCTTACTCTGATGTAGAATAATTACTGCCACGAATGATAAGACAAGTCACCACACTTGACACTCTAAGGAATGTTTGCATGTCTATAAAAAGCAGATATTGTGTTTAAAATGTATTGGTTCACCTGCCTGAAATGGTGCCCTGAACAGTGACTATTTCTCTTCTGTAAAAAAAATCTTGAGTAATTGATCTAAGAATTCATATTTGACCTTCATTAGATATCCAGAGTCCCATTTTCTTCCATTCTCAAGATCATCTTATGATCACAAGATAGCTGGTTGAGGCTCTAGTCATCACCTCTGTGTTTGAGAGAGAAAAAGTACAAAAGCTGAGTCAAGTTCTCTCTGAAGAAATTTCTTAGAAAACCTAGAAGACCCCAATGACTTTTGCTCATTAGCCAGTCTTATCTGCAAGGGAGACAGGAAAATGTAGGTTAAAATTTCTGTTTTGTAGGCTTGCCAAATAGCCCAGCGGATAAAAGCATCTGCAAACAGGTTCAGGGGCCAGGGATTTGATCCCTGGGTGTGCCGTGCCAGCCCTGCCCTCGGGGTGTGCCAAGACAGCGATTGAGACTGGGCCTGATGGTGCAAGCCTGTACTCCCAGTTCTTGGGAGGCTGTAAACAGGCGGATCACTATGAGTCAGATCTAGTAGTGAGACCCTGAACACCCTGTAGACCCTTCCCCAAATTACAGAAAACATTTATTTTTTATTTTTTATTTTTTTATTTTTTGGATAAACACATTGCCATCCCAGCAGTTTTGGAAAAAAATGGGTATTGGCTAGGTCAGATAGCTCAGTAGGTCTCAGGACCTGGGAAGCTCAAGGTCCTGAGTTCAATCCCCAGTACAGGAGGAGGAAGAAGGGGAGGGGGAGGGGGAGGAGGAGGAGTGGGGGGAGGAAGAGGAGGAGGAAGAGGGTGTTAAATTCCCCAGAGCTCTGCTAGGTTTACTTGTGAACTGATTTCTCATGTGTCACCCAGGCTGTAGAGACTGTGATGGCCTAAAGTTCACATGTCAAACAGCCAGCCAAGCTCCTCTAGATGCTTTGTGGTTTCGTAAATGCTTCACTATTCTAAATCACATACTTGGATGTTTGTTGTATTGATGTTATCAGTCATCATCTACTACTGTTTGGAAACTTAGCATCAAGAAACCTCTCAGAAGAAAGTGATCGACAATGTAGAGTGTGCCTAAGGAGAGTCACATCAAGAGAAAACATTCTTTCAGGCTTTCACAGACAGCAAATGGGTCAAGCAATGGCCGT
>NW_004524771.1:3702578-3715338 GCF_000260255.1 Octodon degus | reverse complement strand
ATATAGATATATAGATATAGGTATAGATATCTCCATTTCTAATTAGTCTGCTGTGGCTGCTGCCCAGGGAAGATCTGAATAGTTTTTCTAGTTTTTGAGAGAGGATTGAGTCAGGATATTCTAGGACCTTAAATGCCCAATAGAGGCCATTGATGAACTCAAGTTCAAGGCTAAGCTTTCATTCTGCTTTGGAATCCTGAGGGCAAAATTTCTAGAGTGATTTGATTCCAAATTGGCCCAGAAAAGCCAGCCATTTAGAAGCCTTTCTTGATTTGGATTGCTTCAAGGATGAGTTACTGGTCTGCTTGGACTATGAAGGCACACACTCAGGCAAGACTTCTTTGAATTGATTAAATCTTAAATACATTGTTAATTGAAGCTTTGGATCCATTAATTGAATCACTGTAGAATCCAGAGACCTGAACATTACAGAAGGAAATATTATATATTGTTTAACTTTTTTTAATATGTCAAATGAATATGTTTTTGACTTGAGTTTCTGTATAATTTCTTCATATGCCATTTCTGGAGATTGTCAGTTTTGGGATTAAAATGTGATCTTAACCCCAATGTGAACCCACTTTGTATTGATAAAATTAGTGCACTGTGACCAAAGCATATTGACCCACAACTGTAATCTCAGAACTTAGGAGGCTGAGGCAAAAAGATGGGAGATTCCAGCTCAGCCTCCACTACATACTAAGACCCTGTCTCGAAAAAGTGTTTTGTTTTGTTTTTTATTGGAGATTGAACTCAGGACCTTGTGCTTGCCAGGCAGATGCTTATGCCACTGAGCTATATCCCCAGACCCTTGTCTCAAAAAAGTAAAAATAAAACTAAGTTAGGCCATCATAGGCCTAACACTGTGAACCCAGTGTTTGTCTTTACCAAAGAATTCCAGTTGCTATACTGTGCTGTGCACATGTTTAATTGTAGACATGTAGGGTCTGAAAAACACTTCTAAAGGTCTCCAAGCCTTCACATGCACATCAAGGCCAAGTGACATGGATGTCAGTGCACCCTTGATCAAGCCCATTCCTTGAAACTAAGTTTTAAGCCATGGCAGATAGCCAGGATACTAAAGTTATTCCTTAACTTTTAAATATCATGGATGTGAAGCTTCTATCAGTTAGGGTAGACTTGAAGAAGATGAGATGACAATTCCAAGGTCTTGGTGACTTGAACTGACAAAGCTGTAATTTGGGCTCCTATTTCATATCCCTCATGGCTTCCAGAGGATCCATCTTATGTGCTGCCCAATGGTGACAATAGGGGCAAGGAGAAGAGGCATTCAGGATGTAACTCCAGAAGCTTTCCCAAAAAGTAAGACATGACAGCACCACAGAACAAGTTATGTGACCATACCTACTGCCAAAGAGCAAAGGCACAGAAGGAGAGTCAGAACGTTTATGGCCAGCTCTCATGACCTATGTAGAGTGGCAATGGTGTCTTATGAAACCACGCTTTGGAGAAGGACTTAGACAATGGAGGACCACAACTCTGCCAATCCCAAAAAGGCAATCTGTGGTTCCCTACTCTCCAGAGACACCCCAGACCATCTGCCACCTGCATCCCTGCTTAGACTATCATAGCCTGAGCCACTAGTGTCTCTGGTGTGGGCCATGTATAGGTGCCCTTTTACCCTCCTATCTTCCTGTGGTCTGATTTGGACCCTGTAACCAGAGTGAAGTTTGTACAATATAAATCTAATTATGTTACTTTAATGACTACCATAGCCCTTCTTATCTTAGCCTGTGCCCCACACAGTTGAACTGCATTGCCAAGTTCCACACTATTCTCACCTCAGGGCCTTTGCACCTTCTATTTCACTGCCTGAAATGAGTCTTATAAGATATTTGCATGGACAGCTCCTCTGATTCATCAGATTTCTGTCCTCAGTGACAGGACTTTCCTCAGAGACAGCTTATATTTATCTCTGCTTACTTTTTTCCCCCCACACATTATTTATTAAAATGACTTCTTAGGGTACTCAGGTGGGCTCTATCTCTATATCAAATGGAGGCCTGAGAAGCAGGACTGCCCTGTCCCAGGCCCTAGAAAGAGGACCTTCCATACAAAAGGACTCATGGCCTAGATTAACACATTCCGGCCAACTTGAACCACTGGTGGTAAATGCACAACTGTCCAGTTGGGCAGCTTGTACCATCAGATGGAGTGGTCCAATGCCACCCAATGGATATACTACCAGTAGTTCAGAGCCACACAGCAGTAACATAGGCAAATTACAACCATGTTGTGATCATGTTAATGAATAAATGAACAGAAATAAATGGAAAGCTTCCTTTTTATTTTCACTTCACTAGGCCTCAGCCTGAATCCCAAAATTTTGAATTCTAGGAATAGAAATCCTTTGGGTGACTAAGGAGGTTGTTTGTGCTCCACTTTTGGCAGAATGTTTGTTGCAAAATGGAAAGAGGCCATCAGGATTCTGGTGGCAGGAAAGGTGGCTTCTCATGGTTGCCCAGCAGGCCTCTTGCCCACGTGACCTTCATAAGCATAAGGGCCTCACTGAAGGTCTCATCTCAGATGATGTTGCTCAGTCTCCATGGTTGCTCAGAGACCAAAGGAGAACTGAAAGGTTATCACTCCTTCCTAGGATAATAGGTTCAGTCTCTGAGAATTTACTGGGCACTAAGGCAAGGCAAAATCACTTTCCCCAGAGCCATAGATAATTCACCTTTTTGGAGAAATTATGCATGAAAAACACATGCAGCTGTGTGCAGGAAGACTGGTATGCACTGAGCTGGAGGTTTCTCTGTGGCTCCTTCTAGGTGTGTTTGAAATATAGCCTGGGCTCCAGGGCCACTGAGGAAAGAGTGAGATGGGGACCAGGGACAATTTGCAATGAGGTTGATCCTCATTTGCATATGGCCAGTATGTCCAGAGCCACACTCAAATGAGGTAGATCAGACCCGCGTATGCTAACATCATATTGTCTCCTTAGTGTAGGAACCTAAAAGAGTAAATAAAACCTGAAGGGTACAATAGATACTGTGAAAAGGCAAGGAACCTGTTCAAAGGAAAGGAATTACTGAGATGAGAAGGACAGGAGATGGAGTGGGGGAAACAGATATATCTATATGTAAGCAGAATAATTTGGATAATTGTACAGTGGATTTCTGCTTGTTAATGGAAAAGAGCAGTTAATGTTTTTTTAATCTTCTTTTTTCATTTTTCATTTCTTTCCTTTTTCTCTCTTAATTATAACTTTTTCTTTTTCCAATTTTGCATGCATATATCTGGTAATCTGAACAATTAATTTGAAGACAACACTATACAACACAACAAATACTATTGAATTCACATTATTTTGTTTAGAGAAATTCTGTATTATTTCTAATTTTTTATTACTATTTTATATTCTCTTTTTTAAAAGAGGTAAATATTAGGCTAATAGGGCTCCTGACAAGAGGGAGCTAGTGGAAAAACAGGTTGTTTGTGCTCCACTTTTGGCAGGATGTGTACATGTCTTCCATCTGTCATACATTAGATTCCTATGACTACCAAACAACCATAAACCAGCAACTGCAATGACACAAGTTTATTAGCTTACAGTTCAAAAGATCAGAGTCCTACATAGGATTCATCAGGTTAATTAAAATCTTGTATGGGTGAAACTTTAGAGGCTCTGGAGGAGAATCCCTGTCTTTCCCTTACCTTAGAGGTTGCCTTCATTCTTTGACTTGTGGCCCTACCTTCACCTTGAGTGTTAGCTTTTTCTGCTATTTTGTGGTCACACGTTCCTCAGCCATAGCAAGGAACATGCTGTGCTTCTCTGGACTATGATTTTATTGGGTCAATAGCAGACCAGGGAGATAGCTCAGTGGCATATGCACCTACCTCATTGGGCCAATTCAGGTAATTTAGGACCATTGCCACACCTGGAATTAAGGAAAGTTAACACCTGCATAGGTATCAGAGATCAGGGCAAGGACATCTTTTGGGGAGAAGCATCATTCTGCCTACTGCTTACTTCCTTTGTTACTGTCATCCTGCCTTATATATGAGAAAACAGAGGCATGGGGAAGTAAGGTGATTTGTCCAAGGCCATTTTCCTGGACTGGGTCAAGGTAGATGTCTGATGCAGGCAGACTGTGGAGTCCTAGCCTTCCGCCTTCAGAAATATAGCCTGATATACTGATGGCTGCGGAGTGCCCCATGAGAGGATGAACGTGAGGGAGTCAGCCCTATGAAGCTGGTTGACAGTTACATTGATTCCACAAGGCCACTCCTCTACCTACATGCTGTGGAGGGCGGGCAGGTAGGTCACCTTGTTCCTGCTAATTCCCCCCCTCTCCTTGGGCCATGCGTGTGTTGTCATGGTCTCTCACTATACTCCTGGAAACTCCTGGTCATCCTAAGCATGTGGGGAGGCACTCATTCACCCACTCATTTATGAATGTACTTATTCAGTGGTGCTTTGCCAACTGTATAAGTTAAAAGTTATACAACATACTGAGAGTTAGAGAGAAAGAGGGAGGGGAGCAGATTCCTGTGGCTTTACTAGCTGTAAGGCCTGGGACAAATTGTTTGACACTCCTGTGCCTATTTCCTCTTCTGTATAATAGAGATAGTTATGGCATTTCTTTGTTTCTGTGGAGATCAAAGATAGTTATGTTTGTAAAGTGCTTGTTTTCTTCATTTAACAAAACATTTTATAGGAGGCTTGATGAAAACTACATGTGCCAGATATGGTGAGTGCCACATTTCTGTTTCTTAGATGAAGAGGTTCACAGGCTGGTAGGGAGGCACAGCCAACAGATATGTAGGTGCATTCTTAAAATCTGACAATGCAAAGCCCTTGAGCCTATGTGGTAGATGAGCCTTACATCAGTGGTTCCTCCAAAAGCCTCTCACCCTGTATTTCTGTGTAAGGTAGAACCTGGCATCTGGTGCCAGGTTTGTGATTTATATTCTCATCACGTAGTTTTGTCAAGCTCTCTATAAAACATTTTATTAAATGAAGAGACCAAGATTCAGGACCAGTAAGCATCCTGCCCAAGCCCCAAGAGCTCCTAAGTGCCAGAGCGTAAAATTGAGCCAGACTCTGCTAAGGACATTGTACCCGTATGATTCTCAGTGAAGAAGCCCTTACATTTGTACCCAAATCTGGGACGTACAAAATCAGTTACCATAGGTTTCTGCACAGAGCTGCAGAAATTTCCCCATGTGAAGGCAATCGCAAAGACATGGTCATGATCCCTGCTTGGTGTGCAGGAGCCAGAGCTGACACTGTCCTCAAAGTGGCATGTTTTTAAGAAAGAATTTGGGGAGCAAAAGCTACAACCAAATGAAGCCATAAACTTAGGCTTATGTTTTACTTGACACTCTGCCAACCCCTGTGTAAATAGCCTGATACTTAATATATTAAGTGAAAAGAAAAGAGAAGTTGGGCCTGTTGTACATTGCATATTTGTTTTTCTCTTTAAATACAATAAAGGCCTCTTAAGATATTTTCGAGAGAGCAGTTGCTGAAGTCATCTTGCCAAAAAAAATCATTGCAGGAGGGAGACATGGATGAGTTCAGACTTGGAATATGTATACGTATACATATTTAATAAGTTAGGGCTTCTTGGGAATAGCAAATTAAAATTCAGTAAAAAATCACAATCATTTATAAAGAAATGATTTAGAGTGGGCAACTAGAAGTATGTTTGCAGATAGGGAGGTTGGGTCCAAGGGAATCTTCCTAGCTGTCTTGAGTCATAGACTTTGCAGAGCCCACTACACACAGTGACCTTAACACCATGTCTAGGAAGTTGGCCCTGAACTCAAAATATGAGCTCCCGCTCCTCAGAGTTCCTTTTCTCGTTTTCTATCCTGGCTACCTGGCTTACAGTTCTCTCTCCCCAACACACAATACAATTGGAGGTTACCGCTTAGCCTCACCGAGTCTTGATCTTCTTTAAATTTGCCAAAGTGCCTCGGGCACAGAGATGCTGAACACCCTATTTGGTGAACAAATGAATTCAAGCGGAGAAGGAAGTGGTGTGTGGCACCACTGTTGTTTTTCAATTTGTCTTACAGGGTGATGGTGTGGATAATTATTCATGGGAAAAATAAGCTTGGTTCTGTGGTGGCCCTGTCCACACTGCCCACTGGATGTTGATAGGACTTTGCAGGCAGCTCATCACTCTGTATACAGTATTCAATATACCACTGAGACAATGGTTGTTTGACATATCTGGGGCTGGCCTTCCCAATTAGGCAACCAGGATTGGCCATTTCTTCCTAATTCACTCATTTTGGGCTGAGTTTGAGCCCCTTATTTCTGTGTCCAACCCACTGGTTTTGTAATTGACATGAATTATAAAATAGTTGACTCTCTGCTGGGTGTTAAATGTTGTCCACAATATTTCTGGGACTTTAGATTGCTTGTATGTCATTATTTAATCTCTCCCTCCAGCTCTACAAGCCTTCTGGATATACTTAACCTGCAATATATCTGCTGCTTTTCCTCACATTTTTGGACAGTTGATTACAATCTCGATGTAGAAGGGTACTTCTCAGCTCTTATTCTCTTCTTGAGTAATTGAGAATAATTACTACCTTTCCCTCCAGTGCTCCGATTAATATTTGAGAGCTGGGTATTGCAATCTTTGTTCATTTTTAGCATGCTGGAAAAAAATATTTTCAGTCTCCCAGATTATTGCCATTTTCGTTGTTACCTTGATATCACTTTTCTGGGGCTTAAAGTCAGAATCTTCCTGTCCTGTGCATTTTCTCTCATGGTCCCTGTGGATTTTTAGAAGCCACACAATCCGGAAGCTATGAGTTTGGGCTTTAGAGCCTTAATGACGTTGGGTTAGTTCTTGCCCATGGCACACACTGACTGGCTGACCTCAAGCAAATCACCCATCCTCTGTAACTCTTAGCTGTCACATGGGAATGTAGGTGCCAATGTCACAGATCCTTGTGAAGATCCAGTGAGACCCTAGAGCATCTGAAATATCTTAAGCCCTTAAATTCTGGCTTTGAAAATAGAATACAGGGAAGCCTTACCAATTCAGTTTCCATTATTTTTTAATTTGTGATCGTTCTGACATACACGTTTAATTTTTTTTTCCCTCCTTTTCATCCTCTGCCTCTATTTCTCATCTTGTTTTTATGGTGGTGGAGTTATTGTTGTTATTTTGGTGTTTTAAACTGAAGTATAACATGCCTCCAATATTAAGATACAGTTGGTAGATTTTCACACAATAAACATGCCCATACAAACAGAACTAGATGCAGACTTGGGCCACTGATCTGCCACAGACCCTTCTTGTTATTCTCTCCTTCAGGGGCTACTGTCCTGTATTTTGCCTGTTTTAAGGGCTCACAGAGAATTGTAGAGCATGTAATCCTTTATGTCTGGCAGCACTATATCTGAGATCTGCCCATGCTTTTGCAAGTGACAGTTGTTAGCTCCATTTGTTGATGTATTGCACTGTATGAATAATGACTGACTACAGTTTCAGTACCGTTTACTGTTGGTGGGTGTTTGTATAGCATGTGGTTTGGCTTAATTACAAACTGTGTTGTATTTAAATTCTGTTTTTTTTTTGAGTCAGCATTTCACTATGCAGTTCAGACTAGCCTTGAGATCACTTTGTAGCTTAGGGTGGTCTGAAATTCACAACAGTCTTCCTATCTCAGCCTCCCAAGTGTCACCAAACCTGACTGTATTTGAATTCTTGTATGTCTTCTGCTGGATATAAGCCCAGATTTTGGTGGATCTGTATTTAGGAATGGGATTTCTGGTCATAAGGTGTGCTGTGATATGTTGTAATAGTTGCTGCCAGAGAGTCCTTCAGAGTGGTCACATGGTGGAAGTGGCTTGAAAGAAAGGAGAAAGAACTCACAGAATAAGATAACAAGCACCCATATTCCTACCACCTTGAATTAGCAGCTGTTCATTCATATTTTGTCATATTTGCTTCTAAATTCTTAAAAAATCATTATAAAATATTTCCAGTGTTCTCTGGAATCCACAGAAAAACAGAATAGGAACATACCACAATCTGGATTTAATGCATGTTAATGTTTAGAAATTAATCATTGTAAAATGCAGCTGAATTTCTCCTTCCCAGAAGGAACTACTATGGACTTGCTCTTTGTCATTCCTGCTCATGATTTTATAGTCGTATTGAATATGCCTATGAATTTTCTTTTCTTTTCACTACTCTCTCTTGATAGCATTATTTAGATAGCCTATTATTCAGTAGTATTGCATTTTTGGGGATTGATTCATTTGGACACATGGTACTCTTTTACTTTCACTGAGACACAGATCTATATTCTGTTGTGTGGCTGCCCACAGTTGGGTTGATTTATTCCCTTGTAGGTGGACAAGGTGTATACAGATTTTCCTATTTAGACAGTATAGTAGTGCCCACCCTTGGGCATCTATGTCTTACACATTTGAAAGTTGGTGTCTCAAGCTTGTGTCTGAATGAGGTTGCTAGCTTATGGGGCATGCTTGTCTTCAGACTGCCTAGCTTTTAGCAAATTGATCTGCAGGGTGGAGGCACCAGGTGTTCACTTCCAACCAGGTGGGTGAGAATTCTCACTGTCATATCTTTACTAATACTTGATCATTAGACTTAAGATTTATGTGTTTTTTGCCAGTACAGCAGGTAAGGAGTAATATCTAGTCATGTTTTTGATTTCCCAGTTACTGATAAGGTTGATGACCTGTTTAGATTTTAGCCAATCAGAGTTTCTTTGTCCTTTCTTGTCTTTGTATATCTTCTGGTCACTTTCCTACTGGAATATTTTTCTTACTGGTTTCTAGGGCCTCTGTTTTGTGAATATTACCTTTTGTCTTTACATTCCTTCACAAATACATAACTCTTGTCTCCTGGTTGAAGCTGCAGCTCAGCCTTCTGTTATGGAACCCTTTACCTTCCTTTCTCCTTATGCCTCCTGTGACTGCCCCCATTAAGCCTCATAGTGTTGTAGTACATGCTCTTGTGCACACCTCTGCTTCCCTCACCACACTGATTTTCTGGAAGAGCAGAAACTTCTCATGAGGCTTACACACAGAGACTACATGATGTGTCCTATCAGCAGAAGCTGAACTTGTGACTCACGTGAAGGAACATTGGGATTCAAATTGCATTATTTAATGTGGCATTAAAGAGTAAATCTTCTCAGCTCCTCTCTCTAAAATGGGATCCAGAAAACTGAGTGTCCTGGAAGGACAAGGCACAATTTCAGGTGCTGCTTTGGAGAGCCAGTCCCTGCTAGTTCACAAGTGCATTCTGGTTAGCCAACCCCTTGGAACATTCTCATCATTTTAAGTTCTCAGTTCTTTTTCCTTCTGAGGAAAAATTAAGTTCTTTTTTGTAATGAGTTTTGAAGCTTTTTTGAGTTGAGTGCCTGATCCCCATAAGCTGATGAAAAATGGAGTTGTAAAAGAGCCTTCGATCCCAGCTTTTAGTTCTCTCCTATGAACTAGGCAGCCTTATTTTTATTAGCAAGAAATAAAGTTGTTTTCACATCAGTAGTACCATCTTAATAGAATAGTGGCTAGTTACTGAGTACTAACTACATGCCAGACACAGTACTAAGGACTTCACATGCTGTCATTTAAGCTAAGCATCCTGCGGCCAAGGGTTTATCACCCACACCTCATGTGACAGCGCATGTCTTCCTCTTAAATCTCAAACCTCAGCCCTTTTCTAGGCTCAGGACCTGTACACATGCCATTTTTCGTAGAACTCTTTGTACCCCACCCTTCTTGTGGCTCAGTCTGTTATCTACCAAGTGTCGGGGTTTGAGAATACTTCCCCAACTGGCTAGAATAAGTAATCTTCCTTTGTACTTTCTTTAGCTCCTTGATTGTTCCCTTTGTAGCAGCAGCAGGGTTTGTACAGTTAGTCATTTGTTTAAACATATTATATGTATTACTGGGACAGTCACTGAAATATAGGCAGAAAGGTAACCAGATCTGCTTTGTATTTTAGAGCTGTCACTGTCAAGTGAAGGAAGACTGGGTAGGGCTAGTACCTCAGGGAGACCCAGGAAAGGGCATGGCAGTGTTTACAGCTGGAAGGGTGGTGTTGAGTCATTGCAGAGTGCTTGAGGACTGAGGGGAATTAGGAAGAATGCACATGTGACCTCTGACCTGCCAAAGGTGGGTCTTGCAGAAAAGTTAGGTTCATGCATAGGAGATTGCACTCTGCAGTGCAAAGGTCCTATAATTGTATGGTGTACAGTCCCCATGCCAAAGATCTCAGCTGGTGATCCATTCCCCTGGACATGGTCTGTGTCCCTTTATGCTGGTGGTGTTGATGGAGCACACAGCTCCCCAGCCAATGGGCCTGCTCCTCCTCTTCATTGCATACTTTCCTTTGGCAGCCACTGTTCTGTTCCCTAGGGGGTCTGCACCCAGGTTGCCTTTACCCCCTTTCTCTTACCTGCTAGCCCCTGATGACTTCAATTTTGTGACCTTGAGGAGTTCAGGACAGGATTCCTTGAGGGAGTGTTTTTTGTTGTTGTTTGTTTTTTCTTCTGAGCTTTGAAGAATGAAGTAGCCAGAGAATGAGTGCTCCAGGCAAGGGGAAAGCATGAACTTAAAGACCTGATAAGTGTAGGCTGGCAGGGGTCGGGGCGGGGTTTGCCTTCATTTGTGCAAAACAGCGCCAGAGGCCCCAAATGAAGCCCAGGTGAGCAGATAGCATGGTAATAGTGAGACTCAGGGTCTTGTTCTTTCTCAACAGCTTGGGTCTACCCCTTCCTGTTAATTCCAGAATCTCTGGCACCAGAGATACTAAAAAGCCAGTGTCTTAATTACTTTTTACTCTCTGGGACAAAATACCCAACACCCAAAAGTAAGGAAGGAAAGGTTTATTAGCTCACAGTCATTGGAACTTTCAGTCCATACTCCATGGTGGCTCCAAGGCAGCTCATGGCAGCAAAAGCAAGATCAGAAGAGGAGTATCAGTTGTGGCAGCTATCAGGCCTCTCTTCCACCCGAGCTCCTCCAAAACAGGGCTGCTGCATTGAGGAAGTGGCACAGAAGCCTTCCTGAACCCCTTTACCCTTTAAATGCTGAGTCACCCTTAAATGCTGAGTCACCCTGGGCGGACTCTCCCCAACCTAGTGGACCCCTCCACACCCTATGGTGGGCCCTCCTGGTCCCATGGGGCACCCCCCCCCCCCCACACCTCAGGATATGGAGCCTCAGAGTGGATCCAGCCAGGTTGACACAATGTATAAACCACTTATATGGGCATAGAGGCCCTGCAGCTTCTAAGAGTTCTCAGTGGAAAGGCTCTTTAAGTAAGATACAGAGAAACCATCCTTTCATTTGTCAGATATTTAATGGTTATCTATGATGCATCAGTCATGTGGCTACTGAGATAAATAAATATTTCTTCCTCAGAGAGTTCACAACCAACTAAGCCCCCAGTAAGTGCTATGGGGAAGGTTAAATCTAGGTATGAGAGAGCATAGGATAAAGTGTACATCTAAGATACTCTCCACTGCAAGAGACACAAAATCAAATTCTTTAATTTAGAAAAAGAATATATTACCTTGTCCATTAAGATTTGTCTTATATAGTTGGGTGCTCCTGTGTTTGGTGCATAGATATTTATGAGTGTTACCTCTTCCTCTTGAATTTTTCCCATAACCAGTATATAGTGGCCTTCTTTATTTCGTTTGATCATTTTTGGTTTGAAGTTGAGAGTGTCTGAGAACAAGATTGCTACCCCTGTTTTTTTCTGAAGTGCTGGGGTGTGTAGTATTGTTTTCCATCCTTTGACTTTGAGCCTTTGAATTTCTTTATGAGTTAAGTGTGTTTCTTGTATACAGCATATTGTTGGATTTTGTTTCCTAATCCACTGTGCCAGTCTATTTCTCTTAATTGGCGAATTGAGTCCATTTACATTGATGGTTAGAATTGAGATGTATTGACTTATGATTGACATGTTATTTACCTGCTGTTGTTTGCTCCTTTTTCTCCTGTGTTTAGTTGTTTGACCTATTTAGGGGTTCCTTCTGTTCTCGTTTGTGGAATTCTGATCATTTTCTTCCCTCTCTAGAACATCTTTTAGTAGTTCTGTGTAGGGTTGGAAAAGACTTTGTCATCATGAAATTCTTTAGTTGTCATGAAAATATTTCATTCTCCATCAAACTTAAAAGAGAGTTTTGCAGGGTATAGTAGTCTGAGCAGCAGAAAAGTATAAAAACGAAGTATAAAAAGTAAAGCCATATTAATATGCTAAGCTGTAAAAGGCTCAAGTCAACAACTTCTGACATTGCTAGTCCTACAGATAACCCATTACCATTACGGACTCCTGGACTATATTGTAATATTTTGCTGAATTCACACACCTACAATATTTAAATGACAATGGAATACCCATCTCTGACAAAACTAAATAAAGAAAAGGGGATACAAATGAAGGACCATTTTGTATCTGTATATTCAAAATAGTTAGGATAGATATACAGATACTTTCTCTTAATTCAGTGAATAGAATGATTTGTACTAATAGTGTGTGTGGACAGGATATCATGTCTGCATCTTATACTATGAATAACCACTAAGAAGACAACAATATGCAATTATTAATTATTGAAACTGTCCTACTAATCAGTTTTGAAACTGTCTCATTGCTATTTGATTCTCAATAAAATTATTTAAAAAATATATTACCTCATGTACCAATGAGGCTGAGGTTCTAACATCAGGAATGGGTGGGTCTAGGAGCTCAGTGATATTATCAGACATGTGTGTCTTCACCAG
>NW_004524771.1:3695951-3702458 GCF_000260255.1 Octodon degus | reverse complement strand
TCTTTCTTTCTTTTTTTTCCTCACTGACTCTTGCTCGTCTGTCTGCTGGCTTCTTTTTCTATCTGCTTTTCTCTGAGTTAACTTTGTTTTCAAGCAGATTCTCATGATAGCCGTGACCTCTACTTCTAGGCTTTCTATTAACTGAACATCTGAGAAGGAACAAGTTTTGGTCTCTCTGTCTGCTGTGTTGGCCCTGCCGGAGCCCTGTGCTTATGCCAGGATGGTTCCAGTGACTGTGACTGCCCATGTCATGTGCACGGTGCTGGGTGAGGTGGCTATAGAGTGAAAGTTCATTCTGGGGAGGACACAGCACTGTCAGCAGGAGGGCAGGGCCTGGGTGGTGAGCAGCAGGGAGAGGGGAGGTGGGCAAGCAGCAGACAGAGGTGCTGCCTAAGGGCAGGACGTTCCGGAGGGAGAGACCAGCTCTGCTGAAACAGTACTTCTAGAACAAATCTACCTGCTCAGGCCTCTGACACCTGCTGAGCCAACAGGGGTCTGAGCAGTGGATACACAAGGCAGATGCAGTAGAGCAGCTGGGCAGAGCCAGTCACCTTGCATGCAGAGCTAAGGGGTTTGGATGTTAATCATCAAAGGAAAAAAAAAAAAAAGGTGTTTTAAATGAGTTTGTTTGTTTGAAGAAAATACTTACCAAGAAATTTTGCTAGCAAAATGCACAGAGAGCTACAAATATAGGAGTTATATTGTGCATTCTATCACTCAGCAACTCTCTCTTGAGCATCTACTATATACACAGAGACTACAGCAGGGAACTAAACAGTTAATGTCTGTGTTCACAAGGACTTACGATTCTGAAGGACAGATAATTACATATTTACAACACATAGATGATCCCTAATAAGTTGTGAATGACATAACATAGCTAAAGGGGATTTAATCTGGAGTTGTGGTGGAAAGTGACCCAGGGATTAGAAGACAGAATTTCTTAGCCTTGCAAATAAAAATTCTTTGTGTCTAGTGTTGTCAACTAGAGTGAAATTATTCATCTCCCTCTGAAAGAAAAGGGTGAAAACTGAGAGGTGGCAAGGGCTTCAGAAGCTGGCAGTGAACTTTCATTTGGACTTAACCTTCTGCTACTGAGTATCAGAAGCGACTCTGTGTGCTGGAAATGGATCTGTAACTCATTTTGGACAGGTGCATAAGTCTTTGGGGAGAACTGAAAAGATGAGCCAGCCAAGCAGACCTGGCATCCTGCTTACTCCTCATTTCCACCTTTTATCTTCTCCCTTTGCCCTCTCTTCATTTCTCTATCCTACTGTAGGAAATCCCAGAAGAAAGCACAAGCTAGGGTTTTTCACAGACATGCCTCAAACTGGACCAAAAAATAAAACAATAATTTTTGCTATCTGGGTCATTTCCCTCAGTAACACTATTAATGTTTGGGCTAGTCTGGAGAGTTGTAAGTTATGCCCTTCTCCCATTGTTTTATGAACTGTTGCAAATGCTGCCAGTGCGTTGATTCTGGAAATAATTGAACATACTAGTTGTGCCTTTTCCAGTGGGTTAATCTTCACTGTTATGCTCTGGGTGACTGATGGATGTGCTGATAATGCCAACACTCAAGCAGAGCAAGAGGTGGCTGCATCTTTCTTAGATCCTCAAATGAAGTACCCTAGTAAATGACTACCTCCCCAGGATTCTCTATAAATATTGCTATTTAAACCTCATTGAAGATTACTGCCCAGTTGTCAGCTTGTTGGACTCAGGGCCACTGCCCTTGTGGAACATTGAGTCCAGGAGAGATAAAATGACATTTAAATAAGTTAATGTGTTTCAGTGTGGTGCTAGGTTGCTGTGCAGCAATGAAGTGTAGAGTGTTCCATACAGACAGGTGAACTTTGGGAACCAAGGCTCCCGCTTGAAGTCTGACTCTGCTTCCCCTTGCATTTATCTCCCTTGGAACTCTGATGGTAGGGGAAGTGGAAGCGGAGGGCATGGGCTCTGGGGTTAGTGTATGTGGCTGAAACCTGACACCAGTGGAGACCTGCATGTGACTTTGCTGTACTTTGATGTCCTCACATGTAGAAATGGCATTTGCCTCTAACATCATTCAGAAACTAAGTGGGGTCATGCAGATGACTGGCTTGGAGCATGCCTGGCATGCAGAGCCAGCTTGGGAACTTCAGGTGGTGGAGGCTACCAAGCCGAGGTGATATGTGGGAGTGCCAGGGCCTCCTGACCACAGTATCCTTTTAATGCCACCCACTCCTCCCCGCTGTCATCAGCTCCCCATAGTAGGCAGGGCACTATTACTGGCCCCCATTGTGCAGATGAGGAAACTGAGGGTTAGAGCAGCCTGTTCAGGAGCTCAGCCTGATTGTCTAGTCCGGGACTTCATATCCTGAGGTCTGAGGTTATAATCCAGATGACCAGTGAAAAAGAATTATACTTGTATTTTCACAGCCCTCTGCCAAAACTATGAACTTCAAATGTGGAACCTAGGTGACCTTAATAGCAGCACACAATCAATACATGTCCTTTTCATATCACATCACAGTTACTGTACATGTCTCCAAATATGCCTGAATTTCATCACTACTTCCTTCCTTCCTTTTTTTTTTTTTGCCAGCTCACACCACCGTGAGGACAGGGCTAGCATGGCATGTGGTGTCTGGGACTGAACCGCGGTCCCCTACACCTGCCTAAGCTCGCCTAAGCAGGAGCTTTGGACTGCTGAGCTATCTCACTGGCCCCTCATCACTACTTCCTATAAGTATTAGACCTGCCACTAGAACTTGTTATTTAATGTCTCAGTAAAGAAGCTCTTGTACTGCTATATCAGTTTTGATTAGTTTTTAAATACAAGTGCTTTTCTATCTAATGCCATGTCCTTTGCTTCATGAATTTAAAACGTCATTCCTAAAAAGGGGCTGATGGAATTCACAAGGGCCCTACCCAAGACCCAGCCAGTGTCTCCTCCCTAGAGCTCAGGGTCACCTGGCTCCCAACCATCCTTGCTCCCTGTTCCTCTGGGTCTCACCCACTACTACCTCCTTGAATTGCCATTCTCTTTCCAGTCTCCTCTCCCCATTTCTTTCTTGCTGAATTCCTTTTTATAAAGCAGGTGCTAGATAAATAATTAATTGGGTGGGAAGAACATGTTGGAAATAGCACAGCTCGTGTTTATTTTTAAGCAGCTGAGTTACAGAGCTCTGCCCCAGGTGCCGTCCAGGTGGGAGAGTATCTGGGACTGGCAGGAGGCTCCATGTGGTTGCTGGGAGGCTGCTGTGCACAGGAGGAGGAGACATCTTAGCCAAGTCCACCCACTGGGAGTCAGGGCACTGGGATAGGCCAGGGCTCCTAGATTGCAGGACAGAGGAGAGCCCATGGCCACACAGTGAGTGGAAGATGCCCAGGAAGAATCAAAACTTAAGCAAGAAACTTGAGTAAACATCCTTCCAGATTGGCAGAGACAGGGAAGGATTTTGTATACATGACTGAAGTGCAAAAATGGTGTAGTTGAGGTTCCCAGGCTCTGATGATTGTGTCAGAACTTGATCTTTCCCTTCCCCCATCTCTCCTTCCCTCTCCTTCTCTCCTTCTCTCCCTCTCTCCTCCTCTCTCCCTCCTCTTCCTCCTCCTCCTCCTCCTCTTCTTCCTCCTCCTTCTCCTCCTCTTCTTCATGTGCACATGTGTGTATTTAGTACAGGGTCTACAGGATCTCACTACACAGATCAGACTTGTAGCGACCCTCCTATTTCCATCCTCCCAAATGCTGGGATTGCAGGTGCACACCACCATGCCCAGTCTCAATCACCCTGTCAGGGAGCCCTGGGGGTGGGGCTGGCCCTCTCCTTCTCTTTCTGCCATGCTAGTTTCATTCCCAAAATGAATGGCAGGCTCAGCAGAAAGGAGCCTGTCTTTCCAGCAATTCCAGAAAATCCCAGGATTGGATATCACTGATCTTTTGAGGTTGTTTACCTGTTCTTTTTTTTTTTTTTTTTCTTTAAACACTTTTCTTCTTAACAGCTCTACAGGCTGCTGCTCACATATCATGCAAGTTAACCATCTGAAGTGTAAAAATCAGTAGTTCTTAGTGTATATATACAGAATTGCTAAGCCCTCACTACCATCAATTTTAAAACATTTATATCACCCTACAAAAGAAACTCTGTAGCCATTAAAATTCTCCATTTTTCCTCAATGCTCAGTATTTACCTAGTCTGAAAATTTCTTATAAATTGAATCATATACTAGAGATCCTTTTGTGATTCAGAGGAGAATAATATTTTCAGGGTTTACCTGTCTTGTAGTATTTATCAGAATTTTGTTCCTGTTTATTGTCAAATAATATCCCATTGTATAAGTATACAGTATCTTTCCTATCTGTTCATTAGATGATTGGTAGATACTGAGTTATTTCCATATTTTGGCTTTTGTGAATAATCCTGTTGTAAACATATGGGGACAGATACATGTTTTCCTTTGTTATTTCATTTTATTCTTTTATTTCATTCGATTCCATTCTGTCCAGAAGTAGAATTGCTAGGTCATATCATGTCTTAGTTCATTCAGAGTACTATAACAAAATATCATAAACTGGTAGCTTATAGATAATAGAAATTTGTAGCTCACATTTCTGGGTGGTTTTTTTTTTTTTTTTAAACTGGGGATTGAACTCTGGCCCTTGTGCTTGCCAGGGAAGTGCTTATTCCACTGAGCCATCACCTCAGCCCCTGTAGCTCACACTTCTGAAGGGTAGAAAGTCCAAGATAAGTTGCCAGCAGATTAGATATTTGGTGGGGTTCTGTTTCCTGGTTCATAAATGATGCCTCCTAGCTGTGTCCCTAGGTTGTAAAAGGAAGTAGCTTTCTGAGGCCTCTTTTATTTTTTAAAAATTTTAAAATTATTTATTTATTTGGGTACAGGGTCTCAGTACACAGCTCAGACTCATAGTGATCCTCCTGTCTCAATCTCCCCAGTGCTGATATTGCCCAGGGTTCTGGGGCCAGTGTGGCATGCAGTACCGGGGACTGAATCCAGGTCCTTGTGCCTGCCAGGCAGGTGCTCAGACTGCCAAGCTATCTCTGTAGCCCAAGAGACTTTATCTTGTGACTTAAACCCCTCCCCAAGACCCTGCTTCCTAATACCATCACCTCAGGGGTTAAGATTTCAAAATAAATTTTGGTGAAACACAAGTTTTCAAACTACAGTTTATGCTAACTATGTTTAGCATTTTGAAGAACTGTTGAACTATTTTCTAAACTGACTGCTTCATTTCAACACCATATGATCATGTATGTATGTATAATTTCTCCATATTTTTACCAGTGGTTATTATTAACTATCATCCTCATTATAGCCACCCTAGTGGGTGTAATGTTGTATCTTGTATTGATCTGTGCCACCCTAATGACTAATAACCTTGAACATTTTTTCATGTGCCTATTGGCTATTTGTACATCTTTGGAGAAATTTTACTGAGGTCCTTTGCCTATTTTTAAATTGGGTTACACTATATTTGGTTTTTTAAATTGTTCAATTATAATAGTAGTTTTGTATGTCCTAGATATAAGTCCTTTTTCAGGTACATGATTTGCATGTATTTTTCTCTCTGAGTTATCTTTTCACTTTCTTGATGATGTGCTTTATAGGACAAAACTTTTTTGCTTTGATGATTTCTGATGTATCTTTTTTTTTATGTGGGGATCAAACACAGGACCTTGTAGTTGCCAGGCAAGCACTTATTCCACTGAGCTATCATCTCTCCGGCTCCTGATATATCATTTTTCTTTGTGTTGCTTATGGTTTTTGATGTCATATATAAGAAAGCTTTGCCAAACCCAGAGTTACAGAGATTTATTGTATACATCCAGTAGTTTTATGAGTTTAGCTCTTTCATTGGTTCTGTGAATCATTTGGATGTACTTTTGTGTCTGGAATAAGGAACACATCCCAACTTTGTTATTTTGCATATGGAAATATACTTGTCCCAGCACCATTTGTTGAAAGTAACATTCTTTTCCCTGTAGAGGCACCCATCATTATCAACTGACTGACCATAAATGTGAGAATTTATTTCTAGACTTCTAGTTCTTTTTTATGGATATAAATGTTTATCCTTCTACCTGTTGCGTTTTATCTTGATTACTGTGACTCTGCAGATTTAGAACTGGGAAATGTAAGCCCTCCAACTTTGTTTGTTTGTTTTCTTTTTTTTTTTTTTTTGGAACCAGGGATTGAACTCAGGCTCTTGCGCTTGCCAGGCAAGTGCTTATTCCACTGAGCCATCTCCCCAGCCCCCAACTTTGTTTTTCAAAGGTAGTTTTGGTATTGTGGGTCCCTTAAATTTCCATATGAATTTTAAAGCCAGCTTTTCTATTCTGCCAATATTTTTTTAAAAAAGCAACTGGAATTTTGGTAAGTAATTACATTGAAGCTGAAAATCAGTTTGAAGAATATTAATATTAAAATTTGTCCTTCTTTACAGGTGGAATTTTTGCCATTGATTTAAGTCTTTAATTTCTTTCCTTTTTTTTTTTTTTTTTT
>NW_004524771.1:3684757-3695851 GCF_000260255.1 Octodon degus | reverse complement strand
TGCGCTTGCCAGGCAGGCACATATAAGTCTTTAATTTGTTGTTGGGTTGAGTGTTATGGTTGAGATTCTGGACCTGACTCTATGTTTGCCCCTTTCTGGAGGGGTTTGCTTTCCTCCAGTGACAGATACTGAGAATAGGCAGAGAGATGTTTGAAAGGATTATTGGAGGGCTTCTTATGGAAGTATGGGTGGAGGGAGTACTGGACAGGCAAAAGTCAGAAAGAATAAAAGTTGTCTGCTGTAAATTCTTAGAGTCAAAGCTTCATGATGATATCTAATGTAGCTGTGGATATAATTTAGTGGTGAGATACTTGCTTAGCTTGTGCAAGGCCCTGGGTTCTAGCCCAAGCAATGCTAAAAAATAAAGGCATCTCAAGTGATGGAGGCAATAAAATTGGGGTTGAAGAGGCCATTGCTTATTTGAGTAGAAATAAGAGGTAAAAGAAATAAGAGATAAAAATAATCACCAGGGACTGTGACATCTTATCTAGAGGGAATTTCTTGGAATCTTGTGCTTAGCATAGGTAGCATGTCAAAGGCTTAAAAAAAGATAGGCTTAGGAACTGATACTGGTCAGTAAATGGAGTGAAGAAAACTTAGCTGAAGAGGTTATCCAGCTTATATGGTCCAAGTGGAATCTTTTCATACCTGTGAGCTTGTCCCTGATGCAGCACCAATTTCACTGCCTTCTAAAAGTCACTCCATTTTGCACTTATGTGTTTGGCAAAGCTCTGAGCTGGAGAATGAAGGCCACATCTTGCATGCTTGCCCACTGAAATGATCGTTGCTGTACTGAACCCATAGGCTACTGTGAGAATTAGGTAGCCTGATGACGATGATAATGGCCCACATAAACTAAGCGCATCCTTTGTGTCCAGCACCATAACTACTTTTAGTATCTTTCTTTTAGAAAGAATTTTGAAAGGCCAGAGCTTGAGCAAGTGGGTGGTAGAGCCAGGACTCAAGGGCAGCTGCTCTAACTCCCAGCCCAGGTTTCATCTCTCATATCAGAATATCCATCACCAAACCTGCCACTGAGCAAGCCTGTTTTAGACATGGGCTGCTAATTATAAGGAAAAGAACATCTTTGCTACCATTCAGAGTCACCAATATCGGTGCACTGGCTCTCCCTAGGGTCCTAACAATGGGTATGGAGTGGAATTTTCCATCTAGTTCTGTTCTGCGTGTGAATAACAGTGCATAGATTTGGTTAAACCCTATGTTCTCAGTCTGTTTCTTGAGGATGTCCTTGTTCAGCTGCCTGTGATCAACAGGTGACTTACACACCAGCAAGATTTTTCTATACTGACCCTTCACCATCCCAAGGCAAGGTCAGCAAATTCTTCCAAGAAAAGTCAGATAATAAAGATTTCTAGCTCTGAAGGACAAATGGTCTCAGGTACAATTGAATTCTGTTATAGCCTGAACCAAGCAAAAGACAGTATAGAATGAATAAGAATAGCTATGTTCTAATAACATTGTGTGTAAGAAGACAGATAGCTAAAGTTGGCCCTTGGACCATGCTTTGCTAACTGCTGTGGCCTTGGGATCTTTTTCACCTGTGGGTAGAGGCATTTCTGGGGAATGTTGTAAACCTCTAACACTCCCTTTGTTGTCAAGGTATTTGTGGTCTAGGATTAATTCTTAGCAGCCAGACAGGTCTGTGATTCATGGACCCATCTGTACACTGACAGTCCTAGTTCTTCCACCATAAGTCACAGAAGCTAAAGGGAGATGGGGCCTTTTTCCACCCGCTCCCCACTCCCCCCTGAGCGCCGCTCCGGCTGCACCATGCTCGCTCTGAGCTCTGAGCTCCTGCTAAGCTTGTACAGCCGCTACCTCCCTCAGCCACCATCATGATTATCTACTGGGACCTCATCAGCCATGATGAGATGTTCTTCGACATTTACAAGATCCAGGAGATTGTGGATGGGCTGTGCCTGGAGATGGAGGGCAAGATGATCAGTAGAACAGAGGGTGCTATTGATGACGCACTCATTGGTGGCAGTGCCTCCGCTGAAGACCCAGAGGGTGAAGGCACCGAAAGCACAGTAGTCACTGGTGTAGATATTGTAATGAACCTTCACTTTCAGGAAACCAGCTTCACAAAAGAGGCCTACAAGAAGTACATCAAAAATTATATGAAATCAGTGAAAGGCAAACTTGAAGAACAAAGACCAGAAAGAGTAAAACCATTTATGACGGCAAATCAAGCACATCCTTGCTAATTTCAAAAACTATGAGTTCTTTATTGGTGCAAACATGAATCCAGTTGGCATGGTTGCTTTCCTGCACTACCGTGAGGATGGTGTGACCCCATTTATGATTTTCTTTAAGGATAGTTTAGAAATGGAAAAATGTTGATGGATTCAATGGTAACCTTGGATCTATCACTTGTCATAACTGGCTGCTGCTTGTCATCTGGACAACACCAGGATTTTAGACAAATGGGACTGATGTCCTCTTGAGCACTTCATTTATTTTGACTATGATTTATTTGGAGTGGAGGCATTGTTTTTTAGGGAAAAACACGTCATGTAGGTTGTCTAAAAATAAAGTGCATTTAAACTCATTTGAGAGAATGCCTCTTAGTTTAATACATATCTATACTAAGTCCATTGGTAGTGTTCATGGAGAAGATAGAACCTCATCATGGACCACTGCTAAAAAGCATAAGACTGTCTGCAAATAACTTCTGCAGTGGAAGTACTTCTGAGACTGGAATATAAGACAAGAATCAAAGTTTTAATTCTGAGTTGCAGAGAGGGGAAAGAGACTGTGTTCATAGCAGTGCCAACATTTGAAGTGGAACCTTACATATTTCATCACCTTACAATGGAAGTAGTTAACTGTGGAAGAGATTACCAAAAGAATAAAAAGACTTATCTTAGTTGGAAGCAAAAATAAATAAGTAAATAAAATAAAGGGAGATGGGTAGAACACATAAGTATAGAAATAGATATAAAAACTTGTACATATAGAAATAAAGTGCCCAAATAACAAATTTTATAGCACAATTTTGCCAATACTTGAGGAAAAAAATTATTTGGTACAGGGTCCTGCTATGCAGCTCAGACTCATAGTGATCTTCCTATCTCAACCTCCCCAGCACTGAGATTCTAGTCATATGCCACAATGCCCAGTTTTGGTGGCTGGCTTAGTGGCACAGGGCTGGCATGGCATGCAGGACTGGGGATTGAACCTGGGTCCTTGTACTCACCAGGCAGATGCTTAGACTGCTGAGCTATCTCTCCAGCCTGGGTAGAACACATTTTGAGTGAATATTGAGAACAGCAGGAGGAGGAGAAGTAAAATTTCCATCTCCACAGAAACCTCTGCAGAAAGACTCATGGACTGGGTTACCCTCCCCAGTTGGGTCACCCCCACGTGGAACTGAGTCCTTCCTCACCATCTACTGCCAGAATTACTCTTGCAGCTCCAACCTACTGCAGGAGTGCATGGCAAATGGAGGAGAACACTTGAGAGTATTTTGTAAGGACAGCTTTCTATCTGTTTCTGTCTTGCTCTGCTCACCTCTGTGCCCCAGCATATTGGCTGAATAAATGGGTGACAACAGCTTCCACTCTTGACTTACTGAAAAGGAGGCGAAGACCCCAAGTTGGGACACATTTTCACTTTAGCTGAGGTGGTTCCCTACTTGACTCTGATTTTATTTTTACTTTCTTCATTATGTTAAAACTCCAAAAACTGTCCAGGGTAAATTATGTTCCCAAGTAGAGCTTTAAAATAATATCTGTCTTCCCTACTTATCTCATCTTTGTAGTTTGCATTGCACTAAACTCCTAACAGATAGGGTATCTGTCCCCTGACAGTTTCATTTTTCCAGTCCTCCTCATGGAACCAGAGGCTCCAGAAAGGGTTTTTAATTGAATGGAATTTTTATAAACTCCTCTATATTAGCAGAGAAACAGTGTGTGACAGCAGGTATCTGGGCTTGGAAATTGACTGGACCTGTGTTCAAATTCTAGCTTTGACACTAGTTACTATGACCATGGACAAGTTAATGCAGCTCTGTGTCTCAGGGTTCTGATCTCTAAAAGGAGGATCCCACTGTCTCCTTGAGAAGAACTTTTTTTTTTAAGATAGGGTTTCACTATGCAGTTCAGGCTGGCCTTGAACATACAGCAATCTTCCTGTCTCAGCCTCCCAAGTGCTGAGATTAGAGAATATTTTTAAAGATTTGGTAGAAGTCCGTGTTCTGCATGTCTGGTCTGCAGTGGGCATGCTAGGTGTTCAGTTCATAGCAGTTACAGTCATGTGCTGAAGTCCAGAGAAACAGCCCCATAGTGTGTCCCAAGCCTGCTCAGGAGATTGAGCTGGACTCCATGCCTTCCCTGTTGCCTGGCTTGTTCCTATGTATCCAAGCTTAGCTTTTGGCAGCATGGAAGCATGCACTCCACACTAGCACAGTTTGGTGAGCTGGACCAGTGGGGTAGAACCAATCTTGCAGAGCTCTATTTTGGTGACCTATTGATTTCCTCTGTTGCTTCTGGAAGACCTACTGATATATTATTTTTTTGATCTGTGCCATGGTTTCAAGCATTTGAATTAGCTGCTAGGTGATTTGAGAACTGAGAAAAATTTCACCTAATAACCAGGTTTGTACTTTCCCTTAAAAGGCGAGAGGAGCTGGCACTGTGGACTTCTGCTCCCTTGTGGACGTGACCTGCTGAACATTCTGTTTCAGCTGCATTCCTGTCCAACTCTGTCTTGCAGTTGCTATCTTACCCTGCCCACCCAGCCCCCGGGCCTTGGAGGAGCTTGCCATCCATCCTCAGCTGTTGTGGCATGGGAGTAGCTTTGGGGTGTTTGGTTCACTGCTTCTTTTCTCTCCACTTGTTCCAGGAACCAGTGTAGCTGTCTTGCTGTTTTAATCTTTTTTGGTTAGCTTCTAAAGCCACCTGTTTCTCCCAGCCATCTCCAATCCTGAAGGAACCCTCAGGACATGTTGGCTAAGCAAGCAGAAGAAAGCTGGGCTGGGCATCAGTTCCACTTCTGCCTCTGCCACTCCTTAGCTCTGTGATCTTGGCCACAGCACTTAATTTCTTTGAGCCTCACCCATGTAATGTGGTTGGTGTATTCACAAGTACCTCTACCCAGGTCCTGCCATTCAACACACACTAGGCCATGTTAATAGTGTGCTGTTTGCCCACTCAGGCATTTTAGCCTATGGACTTGGAGGCAAAGAATTTATACTAATCATAGAGGCTCTGTTAAGACAGAGATGATCCTACAAGATTCTCACCACTGCTATTAGGATCTCTGAGGATCTTGAAACCAGACCTGTATAACCATCATACTGTCAGTAGACTGTGAAATAACAGCTCAGGGCCTCGGGAGGGAATTTGCTTGTCCATGATGAGGGAGTGACTGTGTGCCATCTGTAGCCTGGTCATCACTGTGCCGATTTGGGGCCAGCACAGCTACAACAGCTGCTCAGAAGCCTGGGGACAGGAAAGGAACAAGCCCAGGAGACCATTGGGAAGACTGGGACATACTCAGAATCACTAGTTAGAGCTCTATTGCTCAGCTCAGCCACTGGAATTATAAGGCTTGGGAACTTTTTCCAGGCAGAATGTGCCAGAACCCAAGATTTTGTTGGGATATTTGGTTAATATGGAGGGAGAGCTCTATAGTAGACAGGTGTAGACAAGAAATTTCTCTCTCTCTCTCTTTTTTTTTTTTTTCTTTATGTATTTGGTACAGGGTCTTGCTAAGCAGCTCTGACTCACAGTGATCCTCCTGTTTTCAGCCTCCCCAGCACTGGGATTACAGGCATGCACTAAACCCCAGGAGCAGGACCAACAGCATGCAGGACCAGCACAGCATGCGGGACCAGGGAATCAAACCCTGGTCCTTGCACTTGCCAAAGCAGGCTCTTAATCTGCTGAGCTATCTCACCGGCCCTTCTCCTCTTTATTTTCTCTTTGGACCTTACTTTACAAAAACATGAATCACTACTGTTCCTCAGCTCCTGCCCCTCTGTCTTCCCAGTCATTGTAACCTCAGCACTGGTTATCACTTCTCCCCATCAGCCCCTTATTCTCCTGACACATGCGTCTGCTGCAGTGGGTCTCCGTCTGTAAAAGTGTTCCCTTCAAGAAGAGATCATGTTGTTGTACTATGTAGTAGTTCTAATCCTTTGACTCTTCCACTTACCAGCATGTTTATGGTCTTTACTGTATCTGTGCAACCTACACTTGGCTTCTCCATTATATTTTGGGGTGTGGCTCCTCATACTTCACTGATATTTTTTCCCCTTAATAGTCCGTAAGTGACTTCTGATTCTGCCACTCCAAACAGTGCTATCATAAGTCTCCTTTTATGTGACCCGGTGGTTCAGCATGAGAATTTCTCTAAATTAAACACCCTGAATGGAGTTGCTAGGTTATTTAATTTGACAAAATATGGTAGAGCTGCTAAAAAGGCGTAAGATTCTAAATTATGCTTTCTTCTAAAAAGGACATTTTTTAACAAAAGGAAATTCATTGTGTGATGCCTGTCATATGCTGACACCAGCTCTTGTTTTTGCTTTTAAAGTATCATTGCATTTGGTCACACAGTAATCTTCTGAGAAGGCACTACAAAGTCTGCGCTGCACAGGCACAGAAATTAAGGTCTGGAGAGGTGGAGTAACAGGTTCAATTTCTTTGCCTGCTAGCCCTATAGTAGCTATGAATTTGTGGAATCTATTGTAAATTGAGAGGCATCATAAGGTCACAGATCTAAATTAGTAGTTTTACATGGCATTTGTTTTGCTTGATCTGCATGGTCTTTACATTTGTTTATAATTGATTTTCGCCATTTTAAAATGTGAGCATTCCCACTGAAACCTCAGCTATCTGGCAGTAGTGTCCTCACCCTCTCATAGGGGCACCTGCTAGGAATCAAGTCCTGGTTGCACATTCCCAGCTGTCCCTGTCTATACCAGCCATTTCAGTTGCCTGTGTTATTTCTTGACTCACCTAACATAGGGATTTGCTAGTCCTGGAAAAGACACATTTGTACATAGACAGCATCTTCTGAGTCATTCTCATTTAATGCGTGAACCCGTCTCTCCCTTTTCCCACCTTCCACTACAGCTGTCCAACCCCAATCTCCCTCAGCCAAAGTCAATAACAAAAATAGGCTTTAACTGTGTTGGAGCCTGCCACTTTCCTGCCGTGAGAATAATTTATGAGTCCACTGAGGGCAGCCTGTGCCAGGCACGATGGAGGGTAGAAGAGACATAGCAGACTGGTTTCTGCCTATGGGGCAATAGGCCACTGTGTCCAAAAGACATTGCCATGAGGCCTCCGTCACCCACCCTCATATGTCTCTTGGTTCATCCACCCACAGCTGTGCCCAAAGGAGAGTTTTTAGCATTATGGTATTTGGTTCACCCTTTGTGAACTGCAGGGCTGGTTCATTTTTGTTTCTGTTTTTAGAAAAGCTATAGTTCTCCTGCTGTTATGAGTGTGTTGGCCTAAGAGGAAGGACTAGATCAGTTATGGAAGCTGGGTTTCCTTGGAGAAGGCTTTTCATCCCTTGGAGTTTCAATTCCTTTGTCTGCAAGATGGATCTACTTCTAAAACTCTACCAGGAGTCTCATGAGGTTGTATAAGTGAAAATGTCCTCTAGGCTTGCACATAGTAAACTCACAACAAAGGGTATTGTTATGGTTATAGGAAGACATCTACTATGCTTCTCCTTTTTTGTTTTTTTCTTTTCGATTTTATTTTTTATTTTTATTTATTTGATACAAGATCTCACTATGCAGTTTGGACTTCTAGTGATCTTCCTGTCTCAGCCTCCTCAGTACTGGGATTACAGGCATGCACCACCAAGCTTGGTTTCAAGGTCAGCACTATGCTCCTAGACCAGCACAACATACAGTTCTGGAGTTTGAACTCAGGACCTTGTGCTTGCCAGGCAGGCACTTAGACTGCTGAGCTATCTTCCTAGCCCCTTTTTTTATTTTTTATACTATTATATGTATGCAGCCCATGTAGACTACAGTAACCTTGGGAGGTGGTTACATGTACATGCCATAGCCTGTTTAATTTTTCTATTGCCCTTTTTCCCTTCCCCTTCCTCTTGCCTCCAATTCCCCCATTCCATTTTTCATATTATTAATCTTAGATCATGCTATGGCATATAATATTTACACTAATTGAGACTATTAGGTTCCTGTATGTGGCATATCTTTATTTTGCCTATTTCCCCTTCCAGTTTTCCTCACCCATCATGCTTTTTTCCCCTTCGACTACTTCCCTATTATGAGAGATCCATCTCCTTGCCCTCTTCTATCCATCCTTTATTATTCTCTTTGTACTTTGCCTCACTCAGTTGAGAGATACTATATAATATTTAAGCTGGTGTGTGTGATTTATTTCACTCAACATTATACTTAAACAGATGTGCTTTCTCTCTATTTGCAGCTCAGGTTTGATGTAGGTAGGTCTTTACTGCATAAGGGGGAGCTTTATTTTCGGGTCTGACAGGTCATGTGGAAACCATTTCATAGTGTTCAAGCTCTTCCAGGGAACTTTCCCTTCTGCGCTACCCTGGGTTTGTAACTTGTCACATTGTCCCCATCCCACCCCACCCATACAACAGTAAGATACGGCAAATGGTGGGGCTGGCAGAAAGCCTTGGGGTCTCCCACAGCCTCCTATGGGATTGAGTACAAGGAGTGAAGAACAACCTGGGACTTAGTGCAGGTGCCAATGCTTGGGCTTCTACCATGAAAAGAATATGGAGAAAACCTTTGGGTCTGTGATGTCCTTTTAAGTCTGCCTTTTCTTGTCATTGCAGGCAGCATTTCACCCGAAGTCTATCAGCACCTAGCCTGGGAGCTGCTGGCACAGTCATAAGTCTTTGTGTTGTATGGGAAATCATAACTAGGGATGATTATAAGACAAATGGATCTTTAAAAGTCCCTTTGTCCTGTTCCTAGCATGTGCTGATGGAGACAGGAGACCTAGGTTCAAACCCTGCTCTGTGAGGAACAGATCCAGGTCTGGGTAGATATCTTCATCTGCTTACTCACCAGAGAGTCAGGGTGGTGATAGTACTTTCTTGTGAGGCTGAACTGTGGCCCCAGCAACAGGACAGTACAGGGGACACCAAGTATCACATGTCACAGGGAGCCCCCAGGTGCGAGATTTACTTTCCTATTCTTTATTTATCTGCTGTAAGGATGTTTTCAGTTCTTTGGGAGTTTGTGCTCCCTGCTACAAAGCCAGGCTCATGATTTTCTTTATCTCTGTCCCTGCCCCTGCTCTTACCCTGTCACTACACAAAATGGGGCAGTTATTTATTATAGTGGGAACACAGACTTGGGGGGTCTGAGCCTTTGCATGGCCTTGGAAGGGTAACAAAACTCTTAAATCCTAGCTTTCCCCCCCCCCACCTGACAGGCAGCTGGGATGAAAGTGCTGAGGTGTGGAGTTTTTCAATGGGTTATCCGAGATTCCAATTGTGAGTGTGCTCTCTGTCTTTAAGAAATGTTCAGTTTGCTCCCTCCTATAAGTAAATATTACTGAAAGTGTTGCCAGGTTATTAGGAGCAAAGATTCTGGTGTTAGGCTGGGCACAAATCTTAGCACCACTGCTTTCTGAATGTAGACCCTTACATGCAGCATACCATTAGGAACCTCGATGTCCTCATCTGTGAAAGAGGTATAGTAATAATAGTGTTTCAGAGCTCAGGGCCTGTGCTTGCTGTGAGCTGCATGATGTTAGTCACTGTCTGATCATGATTCCTTATTCTCCTGCCCTGACCTTATATATTTTTTCCATTCACAAATCCACAGTAGCAGTTGTTGACTTAACAATAGAAGGGGGCAAGGATAGCAAGAAAAGTAGAAGAGGGAAATCATCAAATCCTTTAAGGTTAAATTACAAAGAAACTCTTGGGAAAAGGACCATGGCTCCTAGACCCAAATAATTTAAAAAGCAGCACTGAGGTTGAACAGAAGGAGCAGTGGTAGAGGTGTTCATGCTAGAGGTTCCTGCAGCAGAGGTCATCACGGAAAGAAGACCTGTATTCCTGCAGGATTCTGGGGATCTCTAATCCTGCTCTTGGTAAAAGCAGGCTACTGTGTATTCGCCCTTAGCACACTAACCAAATGGCTTCTCTTAGGGGCCTGGGGTGATATGTCTACTGTGCTACAGAGAAGTCCTAAGTCCCTGGCATAAGTTCCAGAGAGAGGCATTTGGAAAACCCTATGGCTTGGTATATAGGTAAAATGGAGAGCAGAGGATTTGTTTATAAATACTTATCAGCATCTAATAGATGACAGGTTCTGTCACCAGGTACTACAGATAAATATTATTGTTGTTATGCAGAAAAATAAAGGATGGGGGCCATACCTGTGCTGTTTCATACAGAGTGCACAGAAAGACCTCTCAGAAAGGACATTTGAACAGCGATGTGAAAAGAGTGAGTAGATGTGAGTTGTGAGGACATGGGGTCAGAGAGCATGGAGGAACCAGGCAGCGGGTGGCCTTGGTGCTGAGAGAGAAGTGGGGTTCTCTTCCAGATGGACTAGGAAACCATGGAGGATGTAGGGCTGGGCAGAGATGGCCTGGCTACATATAAGCCATTCAGGTAGCATCTACAACATTCACAGAAGTGCCCAGGTGGCCCAGTACTGTACCAGGTGCTTGCTGCAGACAGGCAAGACCTTCATGGGGAATGGAGAGAACCAGATGTGTATAAGGAGGTAGGCCAAATCATAGTGGGTTCTGGCTCCAGTACAGCAAGCAACTGGCTTTCTCCCCACTGTGGGCAAGCACTTACAGTGGAAACAAGACTGAGTCTGGGGTCAGCATCTCCGTGGGAGTGAAAAGGCTCAGGATGGAACTGGTGGAGAATGAGACTGGAGAGGCAGTGGGAGCTAAGTGAAGGGCCTTGAAGCTTGAAATTGATCCTGAAGGCCCAGGGAGCCACTAAAAGTTTCTCTGCACAAAATGAAAGGCATTCAATCATGGCTGTGATCCTTTCCAGAAAACCCAAGTAACCCACTGTGTGTTCACTATTCACATTTATCCTGGAAGGCCCAGGGATTTTTTTTTTTTTTTTTTTTTT
>NW_004524771.1:3636804-3683152 GCF_000260255.1 Octodon degus | reverse complement strand
TACCTTAGCACCAGGTCTGGATCTATGAAGTTCGGATTCCTCCAGGTGGGTGTTGTTTGGATCTGGCTGCTGTGCTCCACTTCTTTCTGCTGCAGCCGTTAGAATTGAACCCTTTGTGTCTCTCTGGGAAGATGTTCTGCTCCTGAATCAGCTGGGTGGGTCTTGCCTCTAGTCTCTTTGCAGTGAGTTTTGCTGCAGTCTGTGCTGGGCCTGCAGACTGGGTCAAATGAGGATCCCCGGGTTCCGTTCGTCTCACTCACTCGCTGGGCCTGCGCTCTGGGTCTATTCAGGATCCCGCAGGCCCTCGGTCATCTCACTCACTCGCAGGGCCTGTGCTCTGGATCTATTCAGAATCTGGAAGGCCCTGGGTTGTCTCACTCACTCGCCTGGGCCTGCGCTCTGGGTCTATTCAGGATCCGGAGGGCCCCGGTGGTCTCACTCACTCGCTGGGCCTGCGCTCTGGGTCTATTCAGGCTCTGGGTCTATTCAGGATCCTGCAGGCGCTGGGTTGTCTCACTCACTCGCTGGGCCTGCGGGCCTGCGCTCTGAGTCTATTCAGGATCCGGAGCCAGGGATGTTTTTAAAAGTAGGGTCAGCTTGGGTTCAGCCCAAATGTAACTGCTCTTTGTTCCAAATAATTTGCCAACAGCAGCTTACCACCTGAGTTTGAATCCTGGTTGAAGGGCAGGGTACTTCTTCCCTCTGTGCCTCAGTTTTCACAGCTGTCAAATGGGGACAATAATTCTGGCCTTAAGTTTTCCTTGTCCCTTCAGAATGAGCAGTGACTTTTCTTCTAAGTTAATGGGCCTCTATAGAAGCTTATGAAAGAAAAATCCCACCCAGGATACTTCAGAGCCATACCCTGCCCTGCCCTAGCAAAACTGCTCTGCAAAGAGCTCACATCATTGCCATGTCTCCATGCCTGGTATGTTATAGCTGATGATCACTAGAAAGAAGTTCAGTAAACCAGCACAAGATCTTAGATCACCATCAGGTCATCACTCACCCGTCTGGCTCTCCTGAGTGTGAACACCAGCCCCCTGTACAAGCATCTGGAGTCCAGTCCCTTGCAAAGACTAGGGCAGTTTCCTTTCCCATGTTTGCAGTTTCATTGTTTTCTCTAAGTATTCCAGGTGAGGCTGTCTCATGCAGCTTTGCCAAAAATACCTGATCAGAAACATAAAAGGGGCTGGATAGTGTTTGGAAGGCAGCTATAGAGGGCCCATTATGGCCAGCTGTTGTTGCTCAGATGTCTCCATTGAGAGTTTTTTAAAGTGGCAATAACAGGAATTTCTCTCCTCAGTTTCCAATTAACAATTGTGTAATGGTTTCCCTATAAACAACCATCAGGCCTTGATGTTGTGAACCCAGGCATTAACCCTATAATAAAGCAAAGTGCATGGGTTTGCATGTGTTTGCAGAGGATTTCAGTTCGTTCTTTGCATCTTAGGATGGCAGAATTGGGCCTGCAATTTAGAATAACTGCAGCCTCACCTCCCAGCTGGCTAATGCTTGAAAGAAGGAAGCTAGGCTTTAGTACTCCAGAAACCAAATGGAGAGGATTCTAAAAACAGAAGCGTGCATGCCAGGCGTGTTGGCACATGCCTGTATTAAAGCACTTAGGAGGCAAAGGCAGGAAGATTGCTGCAAGTTTGAGGCCACCTGGGCTAACATAGTAAGTTCAAGGCCAGCCTGAACTACATAATGAAACCCTGTCTAAAGAAAAAAATAAACAGAAGTATCAGAAATGTTTTCAGTATCATAGAAAGGGAATACTTATTGTCACTGTCTTGCTTAAAAATACTAGTCACCTTGAGGGTGGAGTCCAGACTCTGTAACATGGGTCCCAGGACTGTCTCAGTTTTCCACTTCTAGCTCTGCATGCCAGCTCCGCTATTCCCGAATCCTACAGTTCCTCACAAACTGTGGTCTTCAGAATGTTATTTCTGGTTTCCCTGCTTGAAACACCTTCCTCTACCTATGTTGGGGCAGTGTAAAAGACTCAGGCTTCTGGGTTCCTAAGCCAACTCCTGTTCCACTCTTACTCATAAGTAGTTGTGCTTCTGAGCATGTGGTTCTTAATTTCTTTGAGTCTCATTTTTCTCCTGCTGAAGTGGGAATACTGAAAAGCTGCCACCTCACTGTGCTGCTGAGAACGAAATAAAAAGGTACATAATGTGTCAGGATATTTAGCCCACTGCCTGGTAGACGAAATACCAGCTAAAAGTTCATTGCAGCAACTGCTCCTCCTGTTGCTGCCACCTCACTGTTCATACTTCTGCTACTGTGGTGATGATTGTGTGATACATCCCTCTGTGAGCTCTGTCACCCCTGCTGTAATATTCTCCGACAGTAGACCAGGCATATATCTTTAGCAAACATATATCATAGCTTCATCATGTTGTTTTGTAATGGTTGATTTGTCTGTGTTCCCCAGCTGACGATAAGCTCCTCAAAGGCAGGACCCAGGTTATTTTTTATTTTCAGAGCTTAGCTCTCAGTGGGCCACCAGAGAAATTCTGATGAATGAATAAGCTAACGGTCAGTCATTGCAGAGTTGAGTGATCAGATGAATGATTCCAGCCATTAACAAGTCCTACCTAGGCTGTTAGGTCGAAAACAGACTCGGATTTGTTCATCCATTTCACTTGCCTCCCCAGTTTCCTGTCTGGGCCACACCACCAGCTTCTCCTCCCTGGAGGACCACAGCAGTTTCCTTACAGGTCTCTGTGCTTCTTAGTTTCTTTCCTTTATTCTTCAGACTTCCCATTTGGAGTCACCTTCTCTGGTGCCTTTCTTTCCTCATCAGCCAGGCCAAGGCCATCTTCCCCACACAGTTATCATCAGGAACTCCTGTATTTGCTTGTTGTCTGTCCTAGAACTGGGCTGCTTGAGGACAGGGACACATCTCTTTACCAGGATGCCTTCTTTCAAGCCACAGCACTTTGGACACGCACAGGTATGCAGCAAAGAGTGAGCTGATTGGGAGCTAGCATAGGTGATACAAGTGTCTGTAACCAGCATGCAGCATAAACCTGAAACTCAGTGGCTTACTGCACAAGTTAATTTCTTACATCATGGTCCAGTGTAGATCAGGTGACTTAGTGGCTGTCCTTTTTTTGTATGGTCCTACCATCTCCTCATGTGGCCTCCACACTCCCAGAGGAAGCGAAAGAGAAAAAGAGAGACGTGTAGCTAGGCCTGGGTGTAGCTTGATTTATTCCTGGTGCCTGACATGGGTCAGAACCTGGCTGTAACTCCCATGTAGTTGCAAGACATGCCAGGAAATTTTTCCTCTGTGCCCAGGAAGCAGAAATAGAGTTGGTGAGCCATTCTCATCACAGTGGACATTGAATGCTGTCTCACAGCTGGAGGACTCCAGTGCTTCCACCTTAGGGAGTCAATCGAAGTTTTGTAATCTTCCAGCCACTGATAAGCTGTAAGAGCAGCTGGCTGTTGAGCAGCTATCTCTCGACAGGGCTGAACTGCTTGTTGCCCCTGATGGACTAGACCTTCTATTTATTTTATAAAATTCTATGGTGTTCTTAGAGAAAAACAGAAAGGAACTCTGGAAACCCAGCCCCCTCTTGTGTTTCCAGCCACTCACGTTTAGGGCAATCCCTCCCTAGGGAAGGTCCTACTGGAAAGTAGAGCACCAGTGGTGGTGAACTTACCAGGGACAGGGTGGGGAATTGTCGGATAGGGCCTTATTCACAACATTGTGTTGGCTGTAGAATAACTATTCTTAAGTTGATGGTATCTTTACTTTTCTGCAGCTTAAGATAAACCTTTCCTGCAGGGAAAAAAGTACTCCCATTTTAAAAGTCCTGCAGGCTGGGAATAGAGCTCAGTGGCACAGTGCCTGCTTGGCAAGTGCAAGGTTCTGAGTTTGATTCCTGATACCAAATACATATGTAAGTAAGTGAGTAAGAAGTCCTGAGTGTTATGTTTTAAGGTAGACTCCCTTCCAGTGTTGCATATTAATAGATCTTAATTAATACTGTAATTGACAATGGTGTTATGATAAGAATGCTACACAAAATGATGGCAGAGCCAGCACAGCAAGGGCTCATTCAGCAACCAGCAGAGGAGGCTGGCAGATTCCACATCCTGGGCTTATGTCCAGTCCCATCACTTATAATCTGCGTTTTGGCTGCCTCCCCAGGAGTTCAAATGGAAAACTCACAAGTAACCTCAGGTCCCTTCAAGGGTTTGTCCTTCCAGTGGGACAGGCCCTTACATGACGTTTATCTCCTGGATGCTGTCTGTGACACACAGATCTCTGAGGGACCACTTCACTTACAACCTGCTCATCTGCCCTGTGCCTCTCTGCCCTCCATCAGGGCCTTTGCTCTCTCTCATCCGGGCCTTGGCAGTAGCCTCCAAATCATTCTCCCTGGTGGCCTGACTTGCCTCTTTTAAATCCACACTCCACATTTATTTGTTCTTTCAAGAAGTGTTTGCTTTATCAAGCATTTTTCAATCCTCAGGCACTGTGTTAGGCTTCTGTGATAAAGTAGAGAACCAGACAGGTAATGTCCAAGCCTGTGTGGAATTTACAGTGTACTTAGTAGGAGAGATGGGAGTAAGAAGCACGAGGTGAAGGAGTGAGAATATTCCAGGTTGCGGTGAGTGTCCTGAAGAAACATGAGCAGGCTGGGCCAGAGAGGGTCTGGATGACCTTAGGTGTTGGGTCCAGCAGGCTTCTTGGAGACAGTGGCATAGAAGCCAAGACCTCTATAGCAAGGCATTTCACCCGAGGCAACAGTCAGGGCAAAGGCTGAAGATATCTGGAGACTGTACAGGATCCCAGGAAACTCAGGAACAGTGAAGCATCAATAGTGTTGGAAGTACAGGAGGTTGGGTCTGCAAAGCAGGCTGAGCTACATCACAAAAGTTCTGACAAGCCATGCTGTCAGTGTGTGTCTCGAGATGTGTGTCTTGAGAGGTGAACAATTTATGAAGACTCAATGATAAATTCCAAGTGGGAGAGTGGCATGAGATTTTTGAAAGATCTCTACCAAAGCTGCTGCAGCCTCCTTCCCAGTTATCACCCTGCTGAATGCCTCTGGCTGCCAGCTCCCCTTTGGGTTTTTTTCTTTTGATCTACCAAGCTGTGCATGAGGAGATTCATGCTAATATTTCTATCTTAAGCC
The DNA here is from genome assembly GCF_000260255.1 of Octodon degus. Classification (NCBI taxonomy): domain Eukaryota; kingdom Metazoa; phylum Chordata; class Mammalia; order Rodentia; family Octodontidae; genus Octodon; species Octodon degus. Next base: position 3,677,996 of record NW_004524771.1, on the reverse strand, counting down.
ATGAAACCAGGAAGCCCAGCCCATAGCCCTTCCCTCTGTTGCTCCAGCACCCTAACCTTCTGCTTAGGAAGTTCTTTTTTACATTTTGCTATTCCTTCCATTTTGCTATTGTAGATCCTTCACTCTCAGGGCAGCTTCTCAGATTGCCTAATGGATGTGTACCTTTGTTCCTAGAGCCAGCTGAAGCAGTGGCATCCTCTGAGCAGAACCTTCTCCATCCCTCCTACAAACCTGGTCCTTCTCTTAGCAAGCTTCCCTGAGTGCATGGGGGTTATAAGATCCTTGCACTTGCTCACACCTACCCTACCCCATTCTACACATGTACAGTCTTTAAGGAAAAGGAGCCAGCTAAACAACCATGAATCATCAGCACCTTTTCCAGGGTGTGCCCGTGACTGGGTGCTTAGCCTGGTCTATCACAAATGAGGGGCACTACTTTATTTTCCCTTCACAGATGGTAAACTCAGGCCTCCAGGTGGCTCAGGCACATGCCCCTAGAACTGAGAACTGATGCTGTACTCTCTCTGACAACCTTAGGAAATGTCATTTTGTGATGTGAATTGAACACAATATGGCCTCTTAGGTATGTTTGCTGGGCCCCGGCCAGTCATACTGCCTGTGTACGTGGTGTCAGCGAGGGGCTGAAAACGCAGATTCATGAAGTCAGGCAGGGTTGGGACTGAAGGGAGCAGCCCGGGAAGGGTGGTGGCACTGTGCTTCCAGCCAGGAGGACCTCTGCTGCTGAACTACTGTACACCTGCAGGGCTGCTGCTTAGTAAAGGGAAGCCAGGAATACGGGTTCTAATGCATATTAAACATCACTATCCCCAAACAAAATGTACCCTGTGGGTCACATTTAGTCTGAACTGGACTGAGCCTCCTGAGACTCTATTCTGAGCTGTGTCACATCAACCTACTGATGAGTTACCAGCTTCTTGGGATGTGCTGCTACCCCTCTGTAAAAATACCAGAAGCAGCAGCCTCATCTGAAAACTCAAACACTCATAAATATGGACTTGCTATTAGATAGCACCAAGCGTTAGCATTAATTTTGTTAGAAGTAATAATGGTATTGTTAAATGGGAAAATGTTCCAATTATTTAGAAATATACACTGAAGTGCTTAAGAAATACCATTATGGCTGTTAAACATCTTTAATTACCTTTGCAAAAAGGTAAAAATAATGAAGCAAGTATGGGAAGGGCCTGACTTTATTAGATAAAGGATTACTTACATTCATGTGTCTGTCTTGGCATATTTAAATGTTTCATAATTAAAACACAGTCACAGGAAAGAACATAGCCTTCCTCAAATTTGTCTGAGGTCTCTCACATGCCTCAGGCTAACCCCCCTGAGTTGTGTGTAGAGGTTCAGGCTGAGGAGCCTATGGAGAGGCAGGGAACAGTGTCTCTCCGGGCGTCGTTCTGTTCACATGGGAGATGGCACCTGATAAAGCCACCTGAGAGTGGGATTTCCCTGACCAGAGTCCTCATTTGGGGCAGTTGCTATAGAGGAAGCCTTAGATTTCCCTTCTATGCTCTGAAGACTTCCGGTTCAAGGGAGTTATGATTGCTCCCTGGTGGTACTCAGCCTGAGTCCCTGCCCCACTGCCCCTGAGACTTGAGCAGGTTCCCCCCACCTGAGCCTCAGGCAAATTGTAAGGACACAGTGTGGGGAGGGCTCAGGGCATGGAGCACTGAGCATAAATTAGGATGCTGCTGCTTACTCCCAGTAGTTCAGATAACAATTGCCTGTTTGTGGAACTGAGTTTGCTGCCACTCTGGATGACCTCAGAACTGGCACAGGCTTCCGGAGTAGCCATTGTGAGGAATGGCACTGGACATTTCCTCTAGGGGTAACCTTTATCTCTACTAAGTTGCTTTTACCTGTGGGACCTGGGCAGGATGAGGCAACACTAGAGTGACAATGGGTAGATTAGACTCATCTAGCCTCAGTTTGGGTGCTCCTTCTTTGGGCTCTGTGTAGCCTAGCCATTATAGCTCAGCACAAGGGACCATCTCTCATCTATTCTGGCTCTGTATTTTGAGCATCACTTCCAAAAAAAAAAAAAAAAAGAAAAGAAAAGGAAAAGGAAAATCTTCTCCAGTTATTTTGAGGCTGATGAGCTCCTTCCATGTCTTCCTGCAGGAGAGCCTCTTCAGCTGTCCTTAAGGGTTTCTTAAGCAGATTAAAACTGAGCCTGATTAGCTCCATTCAACACTAACCTGGCACATTACCCACCTTCCCAAGGAAGAACATCTAATTGCTTAATGACAGATCAAGGACCAGAACCTGGCCTTCAGACCTAGTAAATAGAACCCCAGTGGCTCTGGTTGGACTGGGGAACCTTCCACTCTCTTGGCCAGGTGTTTCCACTTGCTCCCACCTAGCCTACCCCCTGACAAACTGCGTGAGATTTTAGCCCTGGTCTGCTACTGCACTGGCAATAATAGTGGAGTGGCTCATGGTACTTTCAAGGCTGCCTCCCCTCTGAAGGAAGATCCCTGTGAAGCAACTCCTCATGAGGTGACTGGAGTAGCCCAAAGGGACCTTTGCTAAAGGTAGATGTTCCCTTATTCTTCCTTGCACCTGATACTCAGAGATGGCTTGCCAGAAATGATGAAGGATGTCCAGTGAAATTTGCATTTCAGAAAACAACCAATAATTCTTTATATAAGTATAAGTGTGTGCCAGTACTGCATGGGCAGGCTTTTCTTTATGGGATGTATTTCTGCTCAAAACACATTTGTTTGTGTTTGCTTGAAATTCCAGTTTCACTGAGCATCCCATGTCTTCATGTGCTTACTGCCCATCTTTGCTTAGAGGTGTCACTTTTGTAGGGCACCTGGTTCTACAACTGGTGAGGTTTTCAAGGTGGGGCAGCAGATTATCACACAGGTCCAAGAACAGACTCTGTGACATCACAGGTCACACACCCATGTAGCCAGCCATGCTTACGAAGGCCAGCCTACACGGGTGGAGTGGGACCTGGGAATGAGTAAGGGGGTCTGGAGCATTGGGCTCTCAGTGTTTTGTGGTGGAGCCTGTGCACGCATTCCTAGCCCCAGCCAGGATCAGCCCTGCCAGGAACCATGTCTCCATCACATGTCCCATCTCTCAAGAAAAGGTGGCAATTGTTTGCTTGTTAATAAAATCTTTCTTAATCAGTCATTACTGACTTGTAATTGAAAAACTGGGAAGGAAAAATTAACCACATGCTCTTGAGGGTGACAGTATGATTAATAATTATATGTTTATCTTTTAGGATATTTTGCTGAGTTTACACATCTATAATATTCAAATAACAGAACTTAAAAGGGGAAGGGGATACAGATGAATGTCCATTTTGTATCTGTGTATTCAAAGTGGCTGGGATGGATATATAGTTGCATTCTCTTGATGAATAGAGGGATTTGTTCTAATGGTGTTTGTAAGTGAAATATCATGTCCGCATCTTGTACAGCAATTAACCACTAGGAAGAATGTATGCAATGTGTTAATTGTTGAAACTGTCCTGCCAATTTGGTTTGAAGTTCTCTCATTGCTGTTTGTTTCTCAATGAAATTATGAAAAAAAATTAAAAAATAAACAATAAAAAATAATATTAATTATATGTTTACCTGTGTGATCACTGGATTTATTTATATCTTCCTCACCGGCCTGTGAATTCTGAGAAAAATACAGCAGTGACTCTATGTTCATCTTTCTAGCCCTGGCCCTCTTTACCACACTGGTACCTTAGAATTTACAGTCTCACCTGTTCATTCATTTGCTATGATAGTTCACCATGTGTCAGTATACACCTGCTTTCCCTCACTTATTAATAGTGGTAGCCTCTTGCACATCTTTCCCTTTGCTAAGTCCAGTAGCATGCATGAAGCCATGGAGATTGGTTGGGGTGTTGACGCTGTCTGGATGAAGCTGAGTGGTTACTGCACATGCTGTGGGTTCATTCTTGAATGACTGGGGAAGTCAGACTAAACACACATGTTCTGTCTGTGTTCTCAGGATGCCAAGTTCGTAGAGGAACGGAGAAAGCAGCTCCAGAGTTACCTGCGCAGTGTCATGAACAAAGTCATTCAGATGGTGCCTGAGTTTGCTGCCAGCCCCAAGAAGGAGACTCTGGTACAGCTGGTGCCTTTCTTCGTGTGAGTACTGTCATGTGAGCATGCTCCTCAGGGACCTCCAGGCACTGCTTTTCAGATCTCTGGGATTTAGGGGAAGTGGCTTTCTGTGGTATCCCAAGAACTGTGGCTTGGGTATCCCCAGAGCTGACAGCTATGCTTAGCCTAGTGCTTGGCCGTCCCTTTAGTCTGTAGGTAAGCATTATTGATTTGAGGTTCATGAGTGATTTCAGAAATCCATGGCTTCCTTTTTTTTTTTTTTTTTTTGTACTTTTTAGGGAAGGGTCTACAAGGTATTCAGGGTCTTACTACTACATTGGACTCATAATGATCCATCTGTTTATAGCCTCCCAAAGCTGGGATTACAGCGTGTACCACCATGCCCAGTCTCCTTGGCTTCCTGTTTTTATGGATCTTAATCAAAGATTCATTTTCTGTTCAGAGCCCAGGTGTCCCAAAATGAAAATAGTCTACCAGTGTTTCCTAAGATTGGATGATGGACCCTAGGAAAAACTCTCAGACTCCCAGTGCTATCAACTTACATCATTTCCATATTCGTATTACTAAATATAAGGATGCTTAAAATGAAGTCCAAATTTTTTGCCCTTAAAAAAATTAAAAAATTAAATAAATTTACATGCTATGCTTTTAGAAAGTTATTAGTTCCAAATTGTCCATGAACATGGCAGATGCTGGTGTTTTTCTGTCACCAGCCCTCTGCTTGCTGTGTATGACAGATTCCTTTGCCCCTGCCCTGCACTGTAATGGTTCATTCTTCACTGACTGCATCTACCCACTTTCTTTGGTCCTGTCCCTGGGAAACATCTGTTTGGGTAATGCCCAGGGAAAGGTAGTGGTCACTTTGATGTCACCACCTGATGGCTAACCAGTATGCTGTGTTCCTAGCCTGAGATATTCACATCCCTGCAATTAGGGAAACCACAATAACAAACCTCTGCTTGTTTTTTTTTTAAATATTCTTCAAGTGCCTCAGAGGGTAATGGTATTATTTAAAGATGTTATTGTCATGGAAGCCCAGAGTGTGGAAATCTATAGAAAAACATGGCGCATCTCAAGGATGGTCTCAGACTTGTGTTAGGCAGGTTTTTTTTTTTTTTTTTTTTTTAATTTTTTTTTTTTTTTTTTTTTTTTTTTTTGTTTTTCTGAGACCAAATACCTAGCATACACAACATAAAAGAGAAAGGGTTTGTTTTATCTCACAGTTCCAGGGGTGTCTGTGGCAGCTGCCTCCAAGGCAGAGACAGCATGGCAGCGAAAAGCTGCCCAACTTGTGAAGGCCAGGAAGGAGAGACAGAGACAGACAGACAGACGCAGAGATAGAGCAACCCTTCCCCCAGCTGGACCCCATCTTCTAGCAGCACATTCAGTTGTGAGCTCATCAGCAGATTGATCCATTCACAAATATAGCATCTCCACGACCCATTCATCTTCCAAAAGTCCCACCTCTGAAAACATGAATCATTTGGGGGACTTCAGATCTATGCCACAGCAGGACTCATCATTGAAAAGCATTGGTCTGGATCTGTGGTTTACTGGAAGAACATAAGATTTCTGATCTGGGGAATAGAGTGCAGTGGCACAAGACCTGCCTGGCAAGCGCAAAAGGTCCTGAGTTTGATTCTTAGCACACACGCACGCACACACACACAAAATTCCTTTCACTTTGGTTGTTTAAATGGCACATGTGGGGGGCAGGGGTCTGGTTCATTCCATAGATACTGTTTTAAATCAAAACTAGGCTTCTTTCTGTAGGATACTACCAGCAATTCCAAGTTGAACTTGCAGTCAGACATTGGTGGAGGCCTCTCTTATCTGCTTAGGTCCTTTTATTGTACCCAACATGATTATGTTTCCCTAATTACTTTAGGAGTTTGGTGAGAGGACATAATTATATTTTGCTGCAGTGATAAAAGAGATGAATTTGGTTCCCCATGTAGAAGACACCATTGGGAACACTGTAATTTCATTTTTCCTGGGTATTTGGTTTGTAAGGGCTTTTTGTTTAAATGTTTCAGAAAGGTTGCCCTGGTACATACAAGAGTTCTCCCTCCCCTCTTACAGGTGGCCTCCCCCACCCCACACTACCTATGATGGTTTTTGGGAATTAAATTGAGTCACAGATATGTTCACTGGATTCTCTGATAAAAAATACATAGTGAGTTGCCACTATGATGGCCCATTCTAAGAATAAATCTAAGAGCGCAATGCCCCATGTAGGACATTGGCCTCTGTGCCAGTTACCACTCATTAGTGCTGAGCAAGAGAGACCTTTTGTGGTAATAGAGAACATAAGGTTCACATTTATGGACTCTTTTTAAAAAAGGACTTTCTATAGGACGTTGTGGCAAAGGACAAAATATGACCAGAATTTCCACTGACCATTGTTCAATATCCAGTTGAAATTAAACAGCTTTATTTCCTTGGCTTTCTTCATAATTCCAAAGTAAGCTACCTTTCCTATCTTTTTCTTTTTTGAGCAGGATGAGATTATAAATTGAAATTGGTAGGCTGTCTGGTTTGGGGATAAGGAGAGATGGGCTGCAGCGAAGCCCCGCCCATATTGGTGAGCCTCCATGTGACGGTCTCCTGTCTGTGTGCCTACAGAACACAGCGGGACTGGCTTCTCCCCTATAGAACTAGCTGCAGAAATCTCCAGTTCAAAGAGAAAGATCTGTTGGCTATGGAAAAAAGTCCTGCAAAGCATAATTCTTCTAAGATTTTCCTTGGTTCTTTCAAATATTGCTTCAGGATCCTACAGAGGACGGGCATTGGTCCCTAACTTCAGTGCACTTGCTTCCTAAGGCAATGCTGCCATTTGTGGAGCACTCACCAGGGGTCCCAACTCATCTGCTGTATTTCAAAGCCTTTTAGAAGTGGGCACTGAATCTCCATATTTGATGAGAAAAACAAAATCTAGAAAAGTCATTTGGCCAATCCCAGAGCATCCACCCAGCATACCTGGAGCCTGTCTTTGTAGGGCCTGTGCCCAGATTTAGCGACATAGTTGGGAAACTCTCAGTCTATAGAGGGTTTCCTAACTATGATCCTCTCACTTGTTTTGTATGGCCAGGACAGTGAAGCTTCCATACTTGTTTGTGTTCTTTAATTGAAGTAGTTGCCTACATAAAAAAAAAAATAAAATAAAATAAATTAGGAGGCATCATATAAAAAATCCAGACACCAGTCTTCTCTTGAACAATCAGAATTGATCACTCCCATCACCCCTCTCCACTCCACTCTGATGCAGTCAGTGATTACTCTGTATTCTGACTCCTGTTGTCCCCTGGACACTGAGCTTGCCTTCCCAGCCATGTGCTGAGGCTTTTGGGCTGATTTTCATAATATTTAGGTGGTATCAGTCACTTGAAGTACCTGCCTCACTTGTCTTGGTTCAGGATTCGAGGACACTCCCTATTATCCATGTGCCATTTCCTTTCCATTGTGTGTGTGTGTGTGTGTGTGTGTGTGTGTGTGTGTCTGTCTGTCTGTCTGTCTGTCTGTCTGTCTGTCTGTCTATCTGTGTCTGTCCTGTCAGTCCACTATTAATCTCTAATGCTGTTCTAACTGTGGGACTCTAATGAGAGGGGAGGTGAGTAGGGAAGATCAGGGCCAGCGGGTAGAATTTGCTTATATTTTCCTCATAAATATGCCTTGAAACTTTCAGGTTTATGCATCCTGCAGTCCAGTATTAGACATAATCTGCTTTTACACATACTTTTGCATTTTATGCCATGTCAGTATTTCACTGTGTTCTGCAAGGGGCATTGTGACTTCTAATGAGTCTGCCATCTGTGCAAATCTGAGCCTCAAGGAATCAGCAGGTTGAATGTTTCTCTTCCCACACCTCACCCTCCTGTAAGTGTTCTTGCTAATTCTGTGAGTTAGAAAGTGGGATAGTGGGAAATAGGGCATTTCCTTTCTGCTTTGGACTGCGTGTATCAGTGTGACCCATAGGGTACCAGAGTTTACCCCTGTCTTGTTTTTATTGTTGGTAAGACAAAATATCCAACAACTAAAGTTCAAGATTTATAGTTGGCTAGCTTCATGGCAGAGGGGCATCACAGAAGAGACACAGATCATGGCAAAGCAGTCTAGGCCAAAAGCAGCAAAGCAGAAAAGGCAGCAGTAGATGCACCCTCAGCAAGCCTACCTTTCCCTTTTATTCCATTTGAGGCTACATGCCTTTTGATTGGTGCCACTCATACCCAAGATAAGGCATTCTTAATCCCAACATCACACCCTTAATCTTAGCATCATATAATCTAGATCTAGTTACTTCTGAAAAGCCCAACCTATGATCTCACTAGGCTTTGAGGGAGACAACTAGATACAAATTGTAACAGAAATGAATGGCAGGTCCCCAGTATTCTTTTTCTTTTTGAAGTTCCATGGTGTTTACATTCTTCTTTCCCCATGCAAATTGGGGAAAAGGTAGACTTTGAGGAACACTATACATTGAAGAAGCGAGCAGATCCCAAGGGAATGGTCAGGTGACAATATAAAGGGAAGCTGGACTCCCAAGAATCCAGTCTGGGGCTGGTCTGCAAATCAGTAAAGGCTTCTGTGCTTTACTGTGCTGTCATTTAGCACATTATTAAATGTCTTTCTGCAGAATATTTTATCCTTGGGAAATCATCATGTTCCTTGAAGGGAAAAAGTTGGGGGTAGAAGGCAGAATAATGTGGGTCACAGCAAAAATTTCCAAATGGATTTTCAACAGAAAATGTGGCCCACAATTTCCCCATCTCCATCCTACCCCCATCTGCTACTACATTTAAGGTTGCTAAATACATTTATTGCTGAAATGTAAACCATCCTGTTTTGCCAGTGTACCAGTCAAGTTTGGAAGAGGGATGAAATATCCTGACCTATACACTGCCAGGGACCCCCAGAGCCCAAATTGAGACCTTTCATGCTAACAGGAATGACAGTGTCTGTGATGGGTGTCACATTGTTTTGGGGGACTGATGAGAACTTTCAGGGTGTCATGATTCTAGGATTTGCTCAAGTGCCAGAAAGGGAAGCAGGAGTGGCCAGTTGTCCCAGGGTAGGTAGTACTTGCAAATAAGCATACATGTGAGTGTCACACAGTGGAGAAGTGTGCCCCAGCTGGGCACCTGTCCACATGCTCCCTCCTGCATCTCTCCCTTGGTATTTGCACATTCACATCAGCTGCCTGGCCTCCAAGGCAGAGGGGCTAAGACCTTGTAGCCAACTGGAAAGCGTATAGGCTTAGGGGTCAGTAGTGGTCCCTGGCTCTGCAACTAAAAAGGATGATCAGCCCATAAGTCATCACATCCATATGTGGTGTTTGCTCAGGTATTAAATGTGATTGTCTCTTTAAGAGTGCTTATTAGCACAGTGACTAATTTACACCGGCTGCCACTTAAGGAGAACCAGTGGAGGAGCAAATCTTAGCAGAAACCCTATAGACATGTGTCTCACTCTCCATCCATCCATCCATCCATCCATCCATCCATCCATCCATCCGCCTTTAGAGACAAAACAACAAATCCTGGAATTTAGGAAAAGTTGGTAGTTTTCTCCTTCCAGGAGAAAGTTGCAGGCAGGCTCAGGATCCATTGTGCTGCCTTGGAATGGAGGCATTTACATAATGTAGTATATAGTAGATACTCATGATCAGTAGCGATTACAAGTGGAATCATTCTGAAAGGCAGCCTTTCCATCCTTTCTTACCAACCCAGGATCCCCCAGTGTAGACAGACTAATTCATGACCTATACTAGAAGAAGCAGCCATCGGGCAGCAGAGAGTTTGTGCCAGGATAGCAGCTCTACCATCTGGGTCCAGGGCCCCCTGCAGGAAACAGCCTCATTCTTGGGATGTTCATTCCCCAAATGCCCCTCTGGGGGACCCACAGCCTTCTCCTTGCTTAAAAAGATGACATGTAAAAATGCCACTTTATCACCTCCAGCCACCTGGCCTGGCTATTTCTGGGGCTGCTGTTAAGAGATACAGTCCCTAGGGTGTAGGCCTTCTGGGTCTGAAGGGTTCCTGCCCAGGAAGACCAAAATGAATCATTCTTTTTGAAAAGGACAAGGGGACAGCCTCTCATTCAGATAGCTTCCCTGACTCTAGGCATCCCCAAATCACTGAAATCACACTAGCAAGTCTAGTGTGTCAGAGGCCAATATGGCACCATGGAGGGAGAAGGGGAATGAAACTGGAGCAGTCATTGGACTGGATCAGGTAGGGCCCTAGAGGGAAATGACTTTAGCATCCATTCTAGCTGAGCTGGCACGCTACAGGAGGGTGCAGAGCAGGGGAATGTGCCATGACCTGGTGATGTTTGGAAACTTCACTGTGGACATGGTTATAGAATAGAATTGGAGAGGGGCAAGGCAGAGATTTCTGCAGGGTCCAGGTAGGAGTTGCTGACTTGAGCAGGGTGGAGAGTGATCGACTCTGGAAGTCACTGGGGACTAGTTGTTAGGTGAGAGAGAGTAGAGTGCTTCTGTTTCACTCCAAGCACCTTACCAGGCTGGGCAGCTGCAGGTATGTCCACCTCAGTCAGGGTTTGACTTGAGGTAGGAGGCAGCCTCCATCTTCAAATGAACATTCACCTACTGGTTCAGAGGCCCTGGGCTAAGAAGAGATGCCAGAAAGCGCATTCATTACCCAAGTGAATAGGACCTGGGCTCGGTCCTCATGGGCCACAGTTATAAGGCAGAAATCTCACCCCTTCACATATTCAGTAAGAATTTGCAGACTGTCTGGTCAAGATACCAGACCACCCTCAGTTACATCCCAGCTGTCACCAGATAGCTCTGTGAGTGTAAACAAGTTATTGTTCTCTCCTGGGCCCTGTTCAGTGGGGGCGATGGCAGCCATCTCATGAGGGTTCCTTGAGTGCACAGACAGCACCTTACATGTAGCAAGCATCATGGGTGTGTAACTGATTCAGCCAGCAGAAAGGGGCCTGGGGGTGGGGAGAGCAGGCCTTTTGGTGAGGTGAGCTTATATTTGGGGGAAACTTGTGGTGCTCCATAAAGTTAGAGATGAGGAAGGAGATGTTGCATCCAGGGTGTACACCTGTGCATCATTAGCCAAATGTTAAGTCAAAATGAAACTAAACTACACACCACTGAACTCTGCAGCATCCTGTTTCCATTGGATGGAGTTGGTTCACTTCTTCTGAAAGCTGCATAGTATCCTCTGTTGTGGCTGTCTCATGATTGATTTCACCATGGCCTCACCTAACCATGCAAGAGGCTTGTAGGTCTTCCTACCTCTGATGGTACTGCTGGAACTTCTCAGTGGAGGTGCATTTGGGCAGGTAGCTCTGTAGTACTGATTTCAAGAAGCCACTGTGGTGGCAGGCATGTGCATTTTTAATGTAGGCAGATAACAGGAACTCCCACCCTCTTACACCAGTTTGATCTCCCGGATTTTGACAGTGAATACAAAAGGGCAGCCATTCTTTCCAGATGCGCAGATCTGCTACAAAGTGCAGGAAGCCCCTGTGATTGGGTATGTGGGGATGAAGGCTGGCTTCGAGAGGTAGGTCCTCAGGGAGTGTCTGTCTTGGTCTGTCTAAGCATAGGAACCTTTACAGGTTTGAGCTCCATCTGAGCTTTCAGAAAATTATGCCAGGAAGAGAGTAGATCTGTAAAGTCATAGTTTGGGGGCCTCCCCATGTCATCCTCACAGCACAATGGTAGGGCAGCTTTATCATCATTTGGGGGTGAGGGACCAGAGGAGCAGCCATATTTCTGAATGGATGAAAGTTAGGGGGGACAGGGAAAAGAGGCTGGATTTAGAAACTGGCCTCTGTGAGGTCTTAGAAGCAGGCCTGGGGCCAGGTAAGGAGAGGAAGGAAGGGAGAAGCTTGAATGTTTCCTAAGATTGCATCTTCTGAGCTGGCATCAGGCAGCAATTCCTGGAGTTTCTAAGGAAACGTGCACTTTTCTAAATTTCAGATGTTCAGAAAAATCAATCACGAAATTGGGAATAAGCATTGTAATTCACCTGCAATGTATCAGGGATAATTGTCAGTGTTCCTGGTTTGATGAAATCCAGTGGGAAGTGCAGTACAGCAGAGATGGAGGTGAAGGTCGAGGTTGGCAGGAATGACAGGAGCGTAGGAGAGCACTGGTCACGATGTAACTAAGCATCAGTGTGAGCTGGTGCCAAGATCAAAGTGTGTGCTCGTGGTTCTGTCTGCTGCAAACAGTGAGTCATGCTTGAAGATGCAGTGAACACCAACACATTTATGTGCATAGGAGACTTTATGAGAGCCAGATAACAGGAACAAGTTCTGCAGACATGACTCTTGTAGTGCTGTTAGCCTTGCCAGGAGGTGCATGTGCCACATGCTTGTTCCAGCTGCCCCAGGCTCTGCTCCCTGGTGTTTTCCAGTGCTTGGATACTTGCTCTGGGTTAGTTTTTTGTAAAGCCTGCCAAACTTTGTACTTTTTTACTTTGTACTTGTACACAGATCATCTTTAAGTTTCCATAACAGCGAGTGAAGCATGTTAGAAATACTTTAAGAATAACTTCTGATTTCCTGAGGGGAATCAAAAAGATTTGACATCACCATCAAAAAGCCCAAAGAGCCCCCTTTTAGGAATTTGGAAAATCTTTATGGAAGACATTCCAGATACTCACATGAGAATGGCTGTCTTGCATGAACCACTGAGGTATTAGAGGTGAAGGTGCCCAGAGAAAGAGGGGAGATTTAAAAAGATGTGACAAGGATGGATGGGAGCCAGGGAGAGAGCCAGCAAAGAAGGGCGAAGGGAAGGTAGGAAAGCTGGGAGAAAACTATGTCAGGATCACAAGGAAAGTAGTGTTTCCCAAAGAAGCCTCCTCAGTGTGAAAGCACTGCAAATTAACACCTAGTCCCCGAGCATTAAGCATGGCAAGCTGTCCTCCTTCGCTGCCAAGTTGGCACAGGATCCACTGGAGCGGTAGTGCAACACAATTGTGGTGGCATCTTTGTCACCCTTGTCAGTGGGGAGAATGCCACAAATCATCAAGGGCAGCAGAAGAGAAGTGGAGACACCTCCCATGGGGACGGGCCTACCTGCTGACAGGCAGGGCCTCTCTGAATAAGCCAGATTGTGGACTGAGTAGTCCTTCTAAGGCTGAAGGACTGGCTGCTCTTGTTTTATGGGCCATTTTGTTCTGATGTGGGGGTACCTTGAACCGGGTGCCATAATCACAATACCCTGCCCTGGACTCAGCAGCTAGCTGGTTGGGTCTTGGAAAAGCAGCTGTACACTTGGCATTCTGTGGCCAAGAAGGAAAGGGGGTAAAGAGCCCCATGTTTACTTAGGCCAGCCAGGTGTTAGGCCAGCATTACCTACATGAATGAAGTTCATTTTTCTTCCCCTTGACACTGGTGTTACTGTTTCCTATTCAGGTGAGCAGAATGAACCACAGAGAATGAAGTGACCAGGCATGAGTATCACAGCTTGGATATGGGGGAGCAGAGAGCACAGCTGAATTCTTAGGGCTTACAGGCCTCTATGACTGTGCACATGACCTGAAGGTAAAGCAGTAACAGAGCACCCTTAACTATGGGTCTCCTGTGGGCCCTGAGAGAATGAAGCCTGAATATCATCACGCTCCTCTGACCATCTGCCTTTCCTGAGGAGGCTTTCTGGGGAAGGAGCCTGTCCCTGCACTGGTCTCTGGTGATGAGATCAGCTATGTGGTGGCTGTCTGGCACTGTCCAAGGTCCTACTCATTGCCTCCTTTTGGGATTAATACCTGAACTAAATAAAGGTTGCCTAAATGGCTGAAAAACAGGAAGGTTACAGAAAAATGGGAAGGTTACAGAATTTCTGAGGGCTTTGATCCCATTCAGGAAAAGGCATCTTAAATACCTGTTCAGCATCCATTTTCAGCTCTGCCTTTCCTAGTCAGTGTGCTTTTGGCCCTCATTTATCTAATGTCCCCATGGTGTTTGAGCTGGCCCAGAAAGAAGGGTGGGGGAAAGCCTCAGCTACTCCCCCTGAGCATGCAGCCTACTAGCTTAATAAACATCACACAGGAGATAAGACAGGCTGTGGACTGCTGGGTAAGAGCAGGATTCCATGTTTGTGCTTCTGTTGTTCACACATGAGAACCTGCTGTGACAGAGTTCTAGATATTTTTCTCATCACCTTATTCTGGGAAGTCAGGTTGAGAAATTATTAATGCACTGAGAAGCAAGCCATGCTGTTCTAGGGCTTCCATGATGGGAATGCAGGCAGAAGAGCCCCAACGGTGAGAGCACTGCAGTTGCACAGGCCTGGGCTCCATTCCAGGTCATACCTCTTGCTCTTTCCATCATCTTGAATTAGGCCATTTGCAATTTTGTGTTTTGGTTTTCTCATCTATAAAAGGAGACTACTGATCTAGACCCTGCCTCGGGAGGTAGAGCACTTACCAGCAGACACAGAGTGAGCACTTGCTAGTTGAGTATGGCTTCAATGGTAGCTTTTGTTGTAGCAGGCACATATACCGCAAGCCTTGTTCTGGGTTCCCAAGATGCTGGTAGACTTAGGAACACACAGTTAAGAAGTTCATTTGGGATATTTAAGAGATCAAATGAATTTTTCTGTGTGTCTCCAGGCCATAGTCTTTCTTTTGGGTTGTAGTTCATCTGGGAAGTGGAGGCTGTATGATCTGTTAGCTTAGTGACCAAGCTCTCACTCACTCAGCTCAAAGCCCAGGTTGGCAGATGCCCCAGTAGAAGATCTTCTTTTTCCCTAGTAAACCAGTCAGTGTGACAGGTGATCAGATTTCATTATAAAAGATAAGCCAAAGCTCTGCTGTTAATTTCCTATCGCATTCAGAGAGCAACTTGAAGGAACACATCTTGAAGTCAGGTAGACCTGGGTTCAAATTCCATGTCCTGCTACTTAGCAGATTTGTGACCTTGACCTCTGTCTGCCTCTGTATCTACCTGTAAAATGAGGCTGGTAACAAAAACCTCATAAGTGCCTCTCCAAGGGAAGCTATTTTGACTGCATTCATATCTTCTACATTTTCGTTCAAACTCTCACTTCAGTCCCAAAACGATGTGAGGTAGCAGCTTAGATATTATTACAATTGCTTGCCCTATTTCATATCTTTTATTTTTAAACATTGGAGCATCTGAAAATTCAGTGCAGAAAGGGAAGCAGATAAGTTATTTAGGACATAATAACCTCTATCCAGTTCTGGGCTAGTTAAGAGAACAATAATAAAGTATAATATCACAGAGCCATGCCACCGAACACAAGAAGTCAGCTGGCCTTTGCCCACTGAAGTGTCTTGTTCCACTGAAGCACTATCAGTTAGTGATAACTTTCTTCTAGGAGTGATAACTGAGAGCAGTTACTTACTGAATTTTTGGTTATCGGATGCTGGGTTGATGCTCTCTATAAGACACCCACAATGTTTGGTAACCTGTATAGAGAACCCACTCTAGACCTCATCAAGGTCCAATGGAGCAATCCTAAGGAAAAATTATTGGAATTCCAACAAGTAATTCCAGTCTACCACTTCCAGTACAAACCACAATAAGAATAAAAAGATAAATACATATCTGTAGCTGCGGGGAGCCAAAGGGTCCTAAGTCCAGTTAGAACAATGGCTAACTAGAGCATTAACCCACAGCCAAACGCAGACTTTATTAATTCATGAAGAGGGGAGTGGTTCAGAGATGAGTGACTACGAGACTGGCAGGAAGTACATGTGTGCTGGGCTGGGTAGGAGGTGAGACAGCACCTCCACAGTAGGCAGAGAGTGAGAGAGAGAGGGAGAGAGGGAGAGGGAGAGGGAGAGGAAAATATATACAGAGAGAGTAATCCATGTAATGCAACTTGAGAAAATATCTTGTGTTTAGAGGTTGGTGTTTCAGCTTTGATGTATAGTCTTCCTGCCCTGAGACCTCACAGCCTCTTTGTTGATGCTCAGTCCCAGCCAACAGCATGGTATCACTCAACCTAGCTCACACATACTACTTAGAAGCTACGGGGAAGACATCACTGACCTGTTGCATTGCTTTAAAGACTACACATCAGTACCTCAGCTAGACCCATTTGCATTGCTTAAAGCCAATTGAGGGGATAAGGAAATATCCTAACCAGCTGTATCCATATCAATATTCTTAGGGCCAGGTTTAGCCAAAATGAAGACGAATCTTCTTTCGAGGAGAGCTGTCTTGGTGGTCCTCTGCAGTCCTGCAATAATAACATAGTGCTGTCACATCAGGTGATGGGCTGGGCACTCAGCTGGTTGTGGCTCAGTTCCTTCCCATGTCTGGAAGTCAGCCAGCTGGATACCATGTCATGGTGGCAGCTGTCCTGGGCCTCCGGTCTCCTCACAGAGCCCTCATGCCCAGGGTATATAGAGCAAAGCACAAGGAGAACCTAGCCACCAAGGTTTTCTTAACAATATCTTCTGCATACGAAAACCTTTGATGAAGTCAGACTTATTAATCTTTTCACTCTTGCTTCATTTTTTGGTGTCATGTCTAGGAACTCCATGTAAACTCAGGCATAGAGATTTCCTCCTGCAATTTCTCCTAAGTTTTGTAAATTTACATAAGAGTTGTGACTTATTTGAGTTCACTATTTTTATAAAGTGTGAGAGTAGGTAAAGGCTAACATACTTCACATGACTATACCCATGTCTGGGGCCATGTCATGAGATGACAGAAAAACAAGCTAATGAAATTACTGGCAATTTCTTACCCTCTTGGGACCATGGCTCTTCCAATTCAGATTTTCTTTTGTATGAATTTCCCTGTGGCCTCCTCATACAAGTGACCAGTATCCTCCACCTTCTCAGACACTGCAAGAGCACTGCCCACATCCAGCCTCTCCCTAAGGGCATGCTCTGGCCTCTTGGCCTTGCTGGCTGCATTGAGTTTTCCTTAGCTGCTCCTTGTTGGTTTCCTTGCCACTACCTCTGGGTGGGCATGTGTGGATTCCTCTCATGATTCTGTCTCCCTGTCTCTCCCCATCAGGGCACCAGTGTAGCAGCTGACCTGTCCTGTGGACATGTTTCTTGCCCCTTAGAATGGAAATGTCCAGTTGTACAAGAGCCTTGCCTTCTCTCTACTATGTAGTGTAATGCCTGGAAAATGGTAGATGCTCAGGGAATATTTGTTGTAATGAGCCAGAAGCTATCTTCCTTTGATGGCCCACAGTAGAGAGGACATCAGGTCCACATAAGGAGACTGAGTTTGGTGGAAAAATCCATAGGGACTCATGTTTGCAACACTTGTGTTTTCTCTTTTATTTAAAGTATGGCAGTTGACAGTTTTCATCACCATTTAGCTCCAGTTCTCCCATATTGCCTGCCCTGGCTGTGGTAGGCTCTCTGTGAGCTATCTCATGGGAAAGGTCTTCTGTAATCTGTATTAGAAGAAAACTTCCCATTTTACAGATGAGGAAGTGGAGCCATTTTCCCAGATCACACAGCTGCCGAGCTTTAGAGCTGCTGTTTGGATTAGGTCTAAGTCCTAAATTCTGCCATTTGAAGATAAAGTGAAATAACTTTGGGACTGGGCTAGTCCTCACCCGAGATCTCTTTAGCTGTAAAGCCCAAACTTATGAATACTATGTTGTCACTACCTCTAAGAAAAGATAATCAACTATCAGAAAAGTGTTTAGTGAGGTATCTGGACTCATGAAAGATCCTCAAAAATACTAAGTGTAGAGATCCTCAAAAATGCTAACTCTAAACATTCCAGAAGCATGGTGTGTAGCAGTAAGGACTACTCAGTTTGCAAAAGTGCAAGGCCACAGTTTAAATTAGCTTAGCAGAAAATGAGTACTTATTAACTAGTTACAAGTCCAAGAATAGGGCTGGGTTCAGGAATGGCTAATCCAGTAATTCAAGTAATGTCAGTAGGACTCAGTGTTGGCTTCATTTTCAGGTGTGATCTGTCTAGTGGATAGAAAAATGGCTGTTAGCAGCTCCAAGTCTGTATGTGCCCTATAAACCCAGAACCCAACATATAAGGAGTCAGCAGCAAGTCCTAGGAAAGATTATGAGCTGTTTTGTCGATAGCACTAGCAAACATTTTAGGGACATTCCAATTGTCCCCACTTTGGGTTCTCAGCTCACCTGATCCAGTGTCTTAAAGTCCACAGATGGATCAAACAACATCCAGGGTAAAGATACAGGACATTTAGTCCACCTGAACTCATGCACTGATTATTATAGGAGGAGTGCAGCTCCCTGACAGAAGAGTGGGTGGATAGACACTCTCAGTCTGTGGCCCCTGGTGTACAGGTGTCTTTAGAAAGGCCTTAGCTGCCTGTTGTGCAGCTTGTTTTGTAAGAAGCCGATAACACCTTGTCCCAGCCCTTGCACCCACTAAGCCACCATACTTCTGCAGAGGCACCCCTGCTTACTGTCACTAAGGGCCAGGAGGCCTGCCTCAGTGTCCTCAGGTGGTATCAACTGCCTTTGCATCCCTCCAGCCCAGGCCATCTTGCTGAGATTGTCAACTACAGTGAATGGATGGACCTGTAGTGAAATTGGCTTGAGTCACCTGTAATCTCAGCACTAGGGAGGCTGAAAACAGGAGGATCACTACCAGTCCAAGCTGCATAGTCAGACCCTGCACACACACACACACACACACACACACACACACACACACACACACACAAAATTGGCTTGAGAGACATTGTAAGGTATCTCTGCTGCTGGGTTCTTTCCCAGCCTGTGAGATAGGAAGTTAGTAGGTTATTTTACATTTGGAAGAGAATTTGATAATGACATTTCCCTCCCCTCAGTACTCATGTCCTTCAACCTCAATTGCCAGGGGCAGACTGGTACCTTTGTAACAGATGAGGAAGGAAACCTGTAAACAGAAGGGGCTTGACCAAGGTTAGATCATGAGACCCTGGGCTGCAGACTCTGCTCTGCTTTGTCCAGTTCCAAAGCCTCAAGCAGCTCTGTGTTCCTGTAAGTGGAGACAAGGACTGTCAGTAAATTTGGGTACTAACCTAGTCATGGCATTATAAAGAAAACCATGTCATTCCTGAAGACCTAAGGTGGGCAGGAGGGGACCAAGGTGGGCAGCTGAGCCCCACAGTACCTCTTCACCATACCCTGCTCACTGTCACACATAGTCTTAGAGTCATGAGGCCCTGCCTGGAGGCCAGAGGGACAGGGCATCCCCTCAAACTAGGCCAAGAGGTCCCTGTCAGACACATCAAAGGTCAGGACTGCTAGAAAGTAAAGCAGGAGCTGGACCAAGACAGGGCCACATGCTCAGCTGATAAAATCTAAGGAATCTATCACCTCGTGGGACTCCAGTCCTGTTGTAGGTACTTATGTTCCAGAGAGGCTGCTCCTTATCAGAGGCCCTGATGGAATTTTCCTGTGGGGATTTTATGGTATAGAACCTTTCTCCCAGAAGAGCCCACCAGTGGCTTCATCTCTCCCATGGGATGTAGTCCTCAGGGACTTTGTGTGAGGCCAGGGCCAACAAGCTCATGCAGAACCACTGACTTCACACAGCCCTGTAGAGCACTGCTTTATTCTCATCATCTCCACAGGGGCAGGAAACCTGGGCCCAGAGAAAGGACGTGATCTGCAGTGGGTCACATGGCTGGTGAATGACAGAGCCAGGATTCCAAATCCAAACTCTTAACGTACTGCACTGAGCCGAGTTAATCCAGGAAGAAGTCCTCGGTGAAACAGCGTGCACAGCATGTGTTTAGGTAGCCCCAGCCTGTGGCAAATGGTCCAGCAATCTGGTCATTAACACTGTCTCTTGTTCACAGATGAGGAAACTTGGGGCAGAGCAGTCACACAGCTAGGAAGCAGCAGACCTGGCTTTCCTGGCTGTGAGATTCTGTCACTGGCGCAGCCTCCATTAGCGTGTGAGCCATGAACCTGTCACCCAGAAAAAGGTTTCAGACCTGGAAGTGCTGCAAGGTCCCAGACCAGGTGCTTCAGAATGTCACAGGTCCTTGGCCCAGAATAACTAGAGTCACTTGAATAAGGAAAGTCTCAGGTGGGGAGAAGGAGAGTCTGTGAGGAGTCCAGAGCTGTCAGGGGAGTGCTGTGGCTTAGGAGATGAGATCAAAGTCCAAGAGGGGACTTTGGGGGGGGGGCCCTTAGATTATAACTGGGAGGCACTCTCCATGAGGCACAGCGTCCTGGGTCTGGTCTCCTCAGTTGGTAGGCATTGCCCTCTGGATGTGCAAGGGCCAGGGAGAGTCTTCTGAGAAGGGGTTGAGCCCAGGGGGTGGTCTGAGTCCCTATTAGTTTAGGGTGTTTATGATCTGACAACTAAGAACAGAATATTTCACTGGGGATTATAGCTCAAATATGTGGATGTCAGGAAACCAAGTATACAAGGCCAGCAGAAGGGGGCCACGTGGGATTCAAGTCCCCCATTTTATCACTGAGCTACATGACTTTGGTCACTGTCCTCTCCACACCTTGTATTTCTTCAATGGCAAAATGGAGATGATGCCTCCAGGCCTTCACAGCAGGGCAGAGAAGACTGACAGCTAATATAAACAATATGGCAACTTGTAGATACTCAGTGCTGTAATAATTACCCTTTCCCATCCTTCGTTCACCCCAGGTAGCTAATACAAGTGAAATATAAATACGAGTTTGATCAATTGGTAGTTATTAACAATTACCAAGAACAACAGGGAAAATCTTTATTTCCTAGTACATATAGAACTGCTATGATTAAAACTTGTTTTGACTGGGAAACTAAGAAAACATGATGAGAAAATTACAGAGACACTTTAGCAGTTCCCTTCCATGCAAGTACATTTATTAAAGGAAATTTTATATATAAACCATTAGGACTCCTTTCAAAATACATGCAAATAAAAGAATTAAAATTAGTCTAAACACTAAAAGGTAGGACTGGGTGGCCTTGGTTTTCCTGGGGTCTGTCCGTGTTCCAGAGAAGAGAACAGCTGGCTCGGCCTGGGTGCAGAGAACAGCCTGAGGTCACCGAGAGACCTGAGCAGAGGTGATGCAGGGGAGAAATGCCTCAGTCTGTCCGTCGCTTCCTTCAACTAGCCATCCATCCGTTCAGTATTTATTGTGTGTCTACTGTGTGTCCAGAGCCACTTTAGATATAATTCATAGATCATTTCAGCTTTGTGGACATTCTGGTGGGAGAGACAGACATGAGCTGGCCAAGTGGATGTGGACTGATCAGGCGGAGAAAACATGGAGAAGGCCACAAGGATAGGTGAACCCAGTATGGGGACCTGAGGGATTGCGCCAGGTGAGAAAATAGCAGGTGGAAGGCCCAGTGGCTAAGAGGACAAGGAAGCTAGTGTGGTAAAGATGAGGAGCCAGCCAGGGCATCAAGAGCCTGCAGCCAGGAAGGCCTGTGGCTCTGCGCAGAGTGAACAAGGGTCTGTTGTAGTCCATTCCCCAGGCTGGGGAGGGTGGTGGCATCGGGCTAGGAGGGTAGGCAGAAGCAGTACCTGACATTATCTCAAAGCACAGCTGATGGAATTTCCTGGATGTGGATGGGAAGGACAGATGAGTTGGGGACGTGTGGAAGTGGTTGGGGTAAGGGTCTAGAAGAGCAGAATTGTCAGTTATTAAAGTGAAGGAAGTGACACTGCATAGACCAGTTTGGCTGGATGTGACTGCCGCAGTCTTTTATCCCTGCACCATAGGGGCACATTGTTAGACTGAAGTAGGACCTGAAGATGAACCTGGCCTGTGAGTTTTTAAGGTATCTGTAATAACTGCAGTTGCCATTCGTTAACAGCCTCTTGGAGACCAGGAAAACTTGCAGATGCCTTCTCTGTCCTCCAGTCCAGAGAACATAGCCGTTAGTGTCCTGGGTCTACTCAGGCTGGACTCCTCCTCCAGGGGTCGCTCTGCAGAGTGAGGCTGTAACCTGTCTTTTCTGTGGGATGAAAGGTCAGGATGACCATTTCTTGCATGCCTCACATAGGAAGTCTATCAGACTCTGCTGAGGCACAGACTGTGGAAGTTGTGCTTGGTTCACTGGGGCAGAGACTGAGCCTCTGATGACTCCCTGATTGGGGGTGGTTGTGGCAGCTACTGGGCTCAGATCTGTCCATGCAGTTCCAGAAGGTGAGTACTGGGCTTTCTCACCCTCATCTGAGGCTACTGTGTCCATACCAGGTCCTCAAGCCCAGGTCAGGCATGGATGTCCTCGTCACCTATCTGCAAGTCTCATCTAGAGTCCTTGCCTGGGTGCCAGGCAGTCACTGTGCCTTCTCTTCATCCTCAGCAGAGTCCTGGGAGGGAAGTTTGATGATCAGAAAAGCTAAGGACTTTTCCTGAGATCACACAGAGCTGGAACCTAGGCCCCAAAGGTCTGCAGCTGAGGCCAGCATCTCCTGTCTAATGCTTAGATTACGGGGCCAACTACTCACCTTCTGAGTTTTCTTGTCTGGCTCTTAAGTATTTATGAATTAAAGACAGTTTACTAAGAGAAAGTGGAAAAGAAATGTATGGTAGGCAAGCTCCACTTGTATAACGCAGATATGTATGTTTACACAAGGGAATACCCAGAAGAACATACATTTTGAATGTGAGGCTTGTGGTTCTGAGTAAAATACTGAGGTTTTCACAATAATCAAGTATCTTTTTAGGAAAAAGAACAGAGACTCTTGCCCCTGCCCATGCTGATGGTATGTCTGATTGAGGGATGTGTATAAATGGGCCCCAGGGGAGGTGCTGAGCAGAAGCCTTTCCCTTCCTGGGTGACCCTGATCCTGTATCTAGGCAGCCAGGCCTTCAGTGTTGTTATGTGTGCCTTATTTATTTATTCTTTTTTCAAAATGTATTTAGTACAGGGTCTACAGGATCTCACTACGTAGATTGAACTCATAGTGATTCTCTTGTTTCAGCCTCCTAAGTGCTGGGATTACAGGCATCACCATGCCCAGTCTCAGTCTCATCTCAGCATGCCCTGGGGACAGGGCCAGGATGGCATTCCAGGGCTCAAACCCCGGCCACTGCACCTGCCTAAGCAGGAACTTTAGTCTACTGAGCCATCTGGTTGGCCCTGTTACCCATTTACAAAGGGATCTTTGGCTTGCAAAGTGCCTTGGCCTCTAGAGTCCCACATGAACTCTGGGAGAAAGGGAAGAACTTCCTGCCCAGGGAACAGTCTTGGAAGGAAACGTAAGTCTGTGTCTCAGGTCTGCATAGCATTATGTCACCACCCTTGACTTCAGCATAGAGAAGTATGGTGGACATATGACCTCTGAAATTGTAAGAGAAGCTGCCATGCTGCTTAAGGCATTAAGTTTGTGGTTGCTTGCACTTGGCATCAATAGGAAACCAGTAGCTACTGGGTTGCTGCCCTTTAGATCCTTAGAAACCCCGTGTCTTCTAAAGCTGCACTTCCTTGGACAGAACTGGAATTTGGGGACAACTGATTACCTCCTCTGGCCTGTGTGCCTTGAGAACAAGGCCCTCTGCCTGGCCCCTTTCATGGCTTTCTGTGGATGAAGGTCGTTTCCCCTTATGCCATCTTAATTCACCAGGCAAGTGTGCTATGCCAAGCCCCACAAAGAAAAGAATAACTCAAGGGCCCATTTGGCTGTGGCTCAGCAAAAACTCAAGATAGTCAGAGTCAGAACTGGAGCACAGCAGGATGCCCGACCTATGGGAGGGGTCATGCTAGGCCCTGGAGCAGGACTGTGATAAACCTTGCCATTCGGTTGGACAGGAGGCGCCCATTCAGAGGATGGACCGAGGGCGCCTGCTGGGTCCAGCCTTATCTCAGAGCCTCATGTCTCCAGCCAGGGCCTATAGCTTGGATCTTGAAAATGCCATCATTCACACAGGCAGTATTTAAAAAAACAAACAAACAAAACAAAACAAAAAAAAAAACACCTGCTATGGCCAGGTGCTTGGAGAAACTACAGAGACACAACAGATGAGGCACCTGCTCCATGGTTTTGATGTGCTAGGGAGACAGAAAAGTTGGCAGGTGATTCGTACTGTACTAGCTCAGGAAAAAGGTCAGGGTAGGATGCTCAGAAAGGGGACAAGTCAGGGCAGGCATAATAGTGAGGAATGAGAGAGGAGGAAGAGGACCCTTGGGAGTGTAGCTACACACAGCAAAATGGCTAGTGTAGCATTTGGTTTTTTGCTTAATATTATAGTTCTGGTCAGGCATGGTAACACATGCCTATGATTGCTGATTCAGGAGGATCACAAATTTGAGCTCAGCCTGGGTCACTTAGTGACTTACTGACACCCTATCAAGAGAGAGAGAGAGAGAGAGAGAGAGAGAGAGAGAGAGAGAGAGAGAGAGAGAGAAGGAGAGAGAGAGAAGGAGGGGAGGGAGGAGAAGGAGAAGGAGAAGAAGGAGGGAGGGAGGGAGAGGGAGGGGCAGACAGACTGACCTCAGTGGGAAAGCCCTAGGTTCAAGCCCCACCTCCCCCATGGGGGGGGGGGGACTTGAGATCCCAGCAGATGGCAGATGTTGAGGTAGGATTATGACCTTTTGTTTAGCGCTTTCCCACATGTTACCATAGCCACTGAGCATCCGTATGTCCAGCCCCTGGAGGTGCTTGTAGCAGTGCCTGAATCCTCCTACAAACTGGAGTGGTGGAGGTCGGTTCAAAGCCTGGACCAGCCCTAACGCCTGCACCTGCTCAGCAGTGTACTCTCTCCAACTTCACGGCACTCACCCTCTGTGCATGTCGCAGAAAGGAGGATAAAGCTGCTTAGCATATACTCAGGGCATGGCATTTTTGATGTCTTATGTGCCACTCACAGAGCCAGTGGAGTCCCAAGGCAAGATCCACCTGGCATTTAGCCTGAGGTCTGAGGGGACCCAAGGGTGGGGACCTCTGTGTGTAGTCAGGCTCATGAGGGAGGAAGGCACAAGCACTGTGCCTGTGCTCTGGGCCAGTGCACTGGCCTTGGTTCTTGTGGCCACATAAACTGACACCTAAGAGCTTAGCACTGAGGCCACCAAGCAGGCCAGGACCATACCCTACCTTCACCTGCCTCTGTAAGTAAAGCTCTGCAGGATGCCATTGGCTCCCATTTATCTGTGCAGCATTCACAGCTCCTTTCTGACTAGCAGAGCATAGCAGTGGGCTGCAGCAGAGACTGAAGGGCCCCAAAGGCTGAAAGGTTTATGACCTGACACTTCATAAGCAGATTTTGTCAACCCTTTCCCAGCATGTAAGGGCTGGTCTATATGGAGCGTTGTAAAAAAATCTCCATGATACATCATTAAGAGGGAGAAGCAGCAGGCAGCATAGTGCATAATTTTCCGTTTTTAGAAATAGCAAACCATTTATATCCACACACAGCTGTGTATACATATATACCTCTAGATGCAATAGAGAACTCCAGAGATACTATACATTAAAAATCATTACTGTGGCTGCCAGAGGACAGGGCTGGTGAGACTCACTTTTTATACATCTCAACACACTTTTTTATTGTGCACTACTTTCTGCATTAACCAATTCCAGAAAATAATGAAATGATAATGCATTTCAAACAGTACGTCAAGGCTGAAGAGCTGAGATAAGGAAGATGGAGGAAGGAATCTCCCCTGCCATGTTTTCCTCACCTATTAAAGATGATGGAGCTATGCTTTTTATCCAGGACCTTTTTCTGTGTGAATAATCTTCTCATAATAGACCCTGAGGGGAACCCTGTGAAGAAAGCTCAGCATTGCAGTCATACTTCAGTGGAGAAACGTTTGTGGCAGTGAAACGTCTGTGGCTGGCAGGCTTAGGGCAGTGACAGCACTATTGATGCAAGTGCCTCCTTGGGCAAGGGGGCCTCTCTCTGTGAGGTGGGTGATCTGGAAGGAACAGATGGGGGCACACAGCTTCCCAGAAGTGCCAGCACTCCACCCCCTTCTCACACTTGCCAACCTGCATGAAATGACTGTCTGCCCATTTGCCTGCCTCCAAGGATAGTTTAGAGCTATTTCTCAAAGTTCATACAGTCTCAGGTATTTGACCAATTTGCCAACCCACCAACAAGCCACCATTGAAACCTAAGAGATGGAGTTTTCACTTTAGCTTGTCTTTAAATTTCCAGATTTTTCTGCCCAACTGTCCTACTTTAATAGAACAGAGGCCACACCCTCCCCAGTTAATTACCTGAATCTTTGGAGCCTGGGCTCAGAGGCAGCCTTAAACTTCTCCAGGTGGTTCTAAAATGCAGCCTCCGGGGTTGAGAAGCCTGACTCTAATGAGGTGAAGGCAGATGCCAAGGTTGGAGTTGGCCCAGAGTGAAGAGCACCTCAGCTACCTACTGGTGACCTGGCCCAGCTGTATCGTGAAGCTCAGTTTCCACCTCTATGAGAGGGTGACACTACCAACCACCCTGTGTCACACGGCCCATGGGGCTGGGCCTACTGGCGTAGGTGAGGGACTAGCCTGCTCAATAGACAGACAGCGCTGGGTGCCTCCTAGCTGCCGCCGGGAGCCCCTCCCTTGCAGCTCACAGGCTGTGCTGTCGGGCTCCTGCACCCACCGCCCAACTCCGGCTCAGCTTCAGTGGCCTTTGGCCTCACCACTGCCTCCACAGAGAGGTGCGCCCCTACCGTGAATTTATATCTTACCTCAGAAGTCACCATATTGTAAAAAGCTTTGACCAGGCTCCCCCACCTTGTAAATATCCCTTATGGCATGCACCTCCTCATCCTGGGTGTTGCCTTTTCTACAAAATCTGATGGGCATCTGCCCCCCTTGCTTTTAAAGCTGCAGCTAAAGAGAAGGTTAAAGCCCATGGCTCAGCACAGAGCAGGAGTGACGAGGACAGTGTTGGCCATGTGAGGCTGGAGCAATAGCCATGGAGCAAAGGAAACAATGTGTGTGTGTGGCACAATTACGCTCTCCCTGCATTGCAGGGTAGCACCATCCTTACAGGCTGGAGAGGGCTTGCCCGCGTCCCTGTCTGCAGTGGCAGCTGCTTTCCTGTCGAGTACGTGTTTGGTACCTACTCTCAGTAATCTGCTCAAACAGAGCAAACAGCTTTTTACACAGTGCTGTTAGGAGCTTCCTGATCGTTCTCTTGGGGTCAGTTCCACAAGAAGCCCCTATGTTGTATTTTTGTTACACATCTTCATATAGGACTTTAAACACTGTCTTCTCCAAAGCACTTCTCTTCTTTGGCTTTGAAATGTGCCTGTTCTGGGTTATCAGGGCAAGCAGGGCAAAACAAGCCATGGTCAGTGCATTCTTTCATAGCCTTAAAATGGGGTCTGGAACAGTGGCCCCAAACGCTATCTAGTTGGGCCCTTCCAGTACTTTCAGAAGACAAAGTTTACACAACAATACAGATTTCCCATTTCTCCAACTCACATTGACCAGAGCTGGGTCACAGCTGTCTGCTCTCCTGTGACTATTCTTGTTTACCCACCCACCTGACCCTTATCTTTCCATAGTCATTGGCGTTGGAACCCCAACCTAATCCTATTCTTCCTCCTATCTTACAGTGACATCACCCCTCCTGGAGAGCCTCTGAACAAGAACAACCGACCCAAAGTGGCTTCCCGCTTCCCCAAGTTGTCCCGCGGCCCTCCGAGGGAGACGCGCAATGTGGAGCCCCAGAGCGGTGACCTCTGACCTCAGCGGAATCCTGCACCCTGGCTGCTCTGTCTGGCCTAGCTATGGCAGCTGGCCCTGACGCCTTGGTGTGATGCCTGCATCCACCTGGTGAACCCCAGAGAGCTCACCTTCCTGCGGGCCACATGCCACCCTGATTAAACTGCTTGGTCTCAGAGCACCAGGTCCCTGTCCGTACAGCAAGATCACTCCTCACTGCAGACTGGAACATGTGGTCATTACTCACCTAGGGCAGCAAAAGCTGCCCATCCCATTCCTGCAGCTTGGGACCAGCAGCAGGCTAGGCTCCCAGTTAGACTGGGAACTCCTGGCTGAGATGCACAACTCCAGTGACTCTCCAGCAAGGGGGGAGAATGACTGTTAGCCTTTCTTGCTCTTCTTAATGTACAGTATTTGCCTCTATGACCCATGCACAAATGGAGGGACCTTGCTCCTTTCCATTTCACGCTGCACCATGGTCGGCTGGCACCCAGTCGCATTTCCACTGTGGCCCTCACTGGCATCTCTCCTCCCGCAGACATTCCCCATGGCTTTATGAAGGAGCCTTCAATGACATTTCTCTCTGATTCTTAGAAAATTTCCCCGCCCTCTTTGCCTTTGGCCTCTGGAAGCACTGGCCATGTAGGAAGCCCAAGCAAGGCTTATCAGGGGCTCGCAGGCAGGTGGAAACCCTGGCCCCTCTGAACATTGGTGGTGTTGGCCTCAGGTCCTGAGGGACTTGACTTAGGGAACCATTGTAGAAGGGTCTGTGGGCCCTTAGGCTTTCAGACTCAGCTCCTGTCCAATAGTTCATGGTTACACCCTCAAGTCACATTGACCATGTATCATCTGTCTCCAAACAAGCTCCCAGTGGGTATAGAATCCTGTCTTTAAGAGTATTCATTCTGTTCCTCCTGCCTTAGGGTAGGGTGTCATAGGGTGTCTCAGAGCCAGGAGAAGGAAGAGGACCACCATATGGCAGCCTGCACACCCCTTGGACCCCCCTGGTCAGAGGGTTTCATGGACCCCAGCTGGTGGCTGCTTAATCTACAGTCATGAAACTGCTCCTACCTAGTCAGAAGCCTCCTGTATGGCTGAGTGCAGCTGAGAGGATTTGCAGAATGGACCATGAAAAAAATCATGTGTGTTCATCTTTCCCAGTGGCAGGTGGAGGTGTGAGGAATTCTATGCATGAGGTGACCATGGAAGCCACTGCAGTTTGCACTAGAACTGCTCCAACTCACTGTTTGACATCTTGGTGAACCACCTGGTGAGCATGGAGCATTCCTAACTCAAGGAAAACTTGGGAAAGAATCACTTGGAAGATGGGCACTTCCTGGTCCCCCAGTCGCCCGAGGGAAGCTTCTCCAGACAGGGCACACTCAGGTCACTGCCACACAGTCCCGCAGGGAAGCAGAGGAGGTGCCATGGGCTCTCGGCTCCTCAGGCCAGATGAAGCAGAGTGAGCCTGCTGTTCCAGTGGCCGGCTGCGGGGCACGGGCTCTTCCGGAGGGAGCTCTGCCTTTTGGAAAGCAATGTGTTCCTCTCCTAATCAGCCCAAATAGCTGGTGTTTGCGTTTGGGCACCAAGCATTGATGGGGCTGCTGTGCCCTCGACTGAGAATACACAGCCTTCCTGAACCAAACAGCCAGGCTCAGGCCGCCACCTGCAAGACTGTCTCAGAACTGGCCTCTGAACAAGAGCTGTGCTGAAACCACTTCCCTGTTCTATGTGCTCCACTAGGGAGGAGAACTCGCTATCCCTGGGGTCCCCCCTGGTCCCAGGGTCCAGGTTAGGACCCAAAACTCACCTTCTCCAGCTACCCCACCAGTGAGACTCAACACCTTCTAGACCCTGGATTAAAAGAAAAAAAGAAAAAAAAAAAAAAAAAAGAACAACCAAAGATACCAAGAGCTACAATCAACTCCACCTCCTTGCTTTATAAAGCTTATTCATAGAAAACTTGCTGAGCCCTCCTACTATGCCGAATGGAAAAGCACATTCCCTGGGGCCCCATGGGAATGCTCCAGCCAGCCACTAGCTGTCTGTCCCTCCTCTTAGATCTCCCAGAGGCCCTAGCATCACTCTCAGGCTGTGGGTTGTCTGCCCCCTGTCACTTTACTTCCCAAGTGCTTGGCCTCTGCCCAATGTGCATGTATGTGACTCCTGTGGAGCTGTTGAAACAGTGGCAGGTCTGTTGTACCTGTAAAACAGCAGGCAGCCGAAAGCTGTTTACATCTGTCCACCTGATACCAGCAGGCCACTCATTAGGTTCCAGGTTTGGGCCCCAGAGCGAGGAAATGGGAACAGAGACACAACCCTCGCCCAGTGGGTGCCACACAGGGCCACCTCTGGGGCTTACTTTCCTTACCCTAAACCAGCTCAGTAGCCTTGGTGGCTACCACATTGTCACTGAGTTCACAGGATGCTTTACTCATGTGAGGACCTGGTTATGCCATTACAGGCCTTGGCCCCACAGCTCCATCCGCCTGTGCCACTTAGAGCTGCTGGCCAACCTGTTGTACAGAGGCCAGGCCTGCACTCCAGAGGCCAGGCACACACCTTCCTCCAGACCCACCTCTCATTGTCCAGCCCTTCCACACACACCCTGACCCCAGCCTGACCAGCTCTCCGGAAGCTCCTCCAGCCCTGATGTGCAACCAGTGGCCAAGACAGGGCTGGGTCAGTAGCCCCTGGCCCTGGCCCAGCCCCAGCATGTCTGACTGTGTCCCCAAAGGGGTGAACTTGGGCCCAAGTCCCAATCCCAGTGGCAGTGACTGTCTTGACTTCTCGGTGTCACTCCAAACGATGCCAGACGTGGGCCACCTCTGCAGCCTGGAGGCTCCAACCTGGCAGATGTGTGCTGATTTCCGGAGATAGGCACCTCCTTACAAACAAGGTCTATTGTAATGAACATTTTTCAAAATATTGTGCATTGTTATTAAAACTAATGTTAAATATTTGCTGTTCAGATTGGCTTCTGTGCTAATTTTGCAGAACTGTAGCACTGTATATTTTATCTAACATTTCTGTGCCAAAAAGTTCATTTTACTGTTTCAGTAACACATGGTCTTGATTATGTTTCTGAAATAAAATTTCAGCTCCTGGATTGCTAAGAATGAGGGTTCAGCATCATGGCTCCTGCCTCCGCACAGCTGGACCCCAGGGTTCGGCCCGTGGGTCGCCCCGTGCTGCAGTGCACCAGCAAGCTGTTTTTAGCATGAGCCGTCGTGTGTCATGGGCCTGATCACAGTAGCTTCGGATTCATCATGGATCCCTTACTTTTGTTCTTAAGCTCTAACAACCAAGTTCAATGGGCTTCCTTGTACCCAAAGTTTTTACAGAAGTCAAAAAGGAAGAGGATTTGGGTTTCCTTGGAGCGGGCTGAGCTGTGCTGCAGATGAGCGTCCCCACTGATCCCTCCTTTTTCTGCCTGGGAGCCACTGGTTGCCTGCCTCCCTCTCCCAACTCTCAGCAGCCACTCAGTTGCTTTTAGATCCCTGCTTCAGGAAAGAGGACAGGACATAAGATGACATGTTTATCATCAGAAGTTGCTGACCCTCAAGAAAGGAGCCCAGAGGTGTGGATTTCCAGAGTCAGGGAAGAAGATTGGCCCTTATCATCCTGGAATAAAGCGTTAACCTCTGCAGGGGCCCCGGCTTCTCAGCCCTGGCATCAAGGAAGGCCGAGAGCGCGCTGCGCCTCACTGGTGTGACCTGAGCTCTTGGAGAAGCCAGCCTTTCCATGTGGCGCTGGCCGTGCTGAGCAGGGAGTCACCTGGGAGGACCGGGGAGGCTGCGCCAGAGCCTGAGTGGCCGGCAGGCAGGACCTGGCCAGCCACAGGTGCAACTGGATGTGTAGTACCCTAACTACCCTCTTCTGTTAAGGTTTACATAATAGAATTTTTAAGCAAATATGTTTAATTTTCTAAAACCTCTTGTATTAAAATTTTCTTTTGGAATAAGCTGTGGTAATTTTGTTACAATCTGGTTGAGATAAACCTCTTTACAGTGACAAAATAAAATGGCAACATTTTATAAATTAGATACTCAGTGTGCAGTCACTTTTTTTTGCCTTGATTCCACAACAGTTGGGGATTTGGGTGAACTTTTAACATACATCATACAAGGTTGCTTCCCAAAAACTCATTCCCATCTCACAGCACTGTGTACCACAGGACTCAGTCTAACGGCAATCTTGTTTGAATTAAATAAAACACAAAGCCGGTTTGGAGTTACTTCTGTCATAGGCAGATTGGAATGGATATATGAATTCCAAATTCCATACTGCAACACTACCTTTCTTGACGGGCTCCTATTCACTCACCACCTGGTCAATGCCAGGTGCTGGGCACAGGGTAGGGAACAGGACAAAGAGTCCCCACATCTCAGATTTACATTCAAGGTGAGGCAGATAGAGTGATTTGAGTCAAGCAAGATAGTGAGAGGGGAGTGAGCACAGCCAGGGATGGGGAGGGACAGCGGGGCAAGCGGCTGGGCGTTTGTGCTGTGGGCTTTGTGAGCAGATGAGGGTGCTTCGCCATGTGCCTGGCCTTCTCTCACCGGATTCTGCATCACCAGAATGGTCTCCAGACGTAGCCAGGTTCTCTGCAGGGTACTAGAGATCTTTGGGCCAAGGGACTCTGCCAAAGTGACACAAACCTGAGACCAGAAAGGTAAGGGCTGTGCTGCCCTCCGCCAGCTCAAAATTGAGCAAGATAATCTATATTTTAACCTAATCATGATAACCAGAGTAAAAAAACTGTCATCAAGATTAGAATAAACCAGGTGCAAGTTGGGCCCAGGCAGGGGTGGGATCCCTGGTGGCAGCCTTGGGAATCCAGCAGACGGTTAGGGGGGTGCGGACTTCAGAGTAGCTGCTGGAGCCCCGCGCCAGCACCCCCACAGCCTCAGCTCTTCCTCTCCCCCTCTGCCCAGCAGTGTGCAAGCAGGTGGGTCTCCATCTAATCAGGTTGCTCAGCTGAAGGACAGGGAACCAACTTGGCCTGGGTCCCCAGCTCCACCTAGCCAATACCCATTTCCCCTGCCCCCTAGGCTCTGATGTGTACTGAACAAATGATCTCATCTCCTCAGAGGCCTCTCCTGGTGTCCCAGCCATTTCTACGCAAAGTGGCCTTGCAGGACAGAGCTCCCTGGCAGACCTCCCCCTAGAGGTCCTGTCCCCCAGCCCATTTTCTGCCTTTGGGCCCCATTACTCACCACCCTGTAATGAGTGAACCCAAGGTCTTTACACTGAGTTATATCCAACTCTTTTTATTTTTGAGACAGAATTTCATTAAATCATTAAGATTCCCTGGCTGGCTTGAACTAGAAATCCTGCCTCAGCTTCCCAACATGCTGAGATTAGACATGTGCTATCATAACCAGGGTTTCTTATTTCATATCACCCACCTTCTTAAAATCACAGGCTTACATGTTGGGGACTTAGTCCCTGATGCACCTGTGTTGGGAGGTGACTTTGCTCTCCTACCCTCTTGCCCAGCCCTGGGCTGATGCAGCACGAGGACCCTCTCCAGCTGCAGGCAGAAGGCTTTTCTCTCCCAAGCTTATGCTATTTAGCACAGCCATCGCTGCCTCAGTGTGACACTGCTCCAGGATGTGAGCTGGGCCATTTGCTTCTCAGTCACTGGTGACGAACACCCATTTGCCGCCCCCCACCTCTCCTTCCTGGGTGCTATCCCTGTGCCACTCCTACCCCTTCCTGGCCCAGCAGCAGCTCCATCCATTCCAATATTCCCATGGCAACTACCCTGAGACCTGCAGTCTGTTGTCCCAGGACTTCACCTTAATCCCTCCTGCCAGGTACTCTTCCAGCCTGGCTCCAGAGCCTCTGTCCAGACATCCTGGGCTCCCCCACCTCCTCTGGCCTTGCTGGGGACCATCCAGTCCTGCATGAGCCACTGTGTCCCCAGGGCTTCGCTTCAATGGCATTCCCGCCTCAGCTTCCCCTGGCGGGTCAACCCTTGTCCCTTAACTCTCAGGGCTGCACGGCCCCAGGACATATCTTTGCCCTCTGTTCTTGTCCTGCACTCCCTGCTACCCAACAGAAACCATGCAAGCTATACGTGCCCCTTAGAATGTCCTCATAACCTCACTAAAAATACAAAAACACAAAAGAAATTAACTGAGCACTCATTTTGTTTTAACCTGACACAGTCAAAATATCATTTTACTATGCCATCCATGTTTTAAAACATTTAGACTTTTGGGGTACTAAGTCAAACTCTGGTGCCTTTTTCACACTTACTACACATCTTGATCTAGATAAGCACATTTCCAGGGCTTGGTGGCCCAAATAATTGGAAGCTACTGTATGGGACAGCACAGCCACTGGGGCCACCTCCCCCATCCCATGTGCCAGCCTCATGTGCAGCCACCAGCCCTGCACAGCCACATACGCACCATACGCACCATAGATTGCTGGTCCCCAGCTCTCCACTTCCTCCCCTAACCTGACTCCTGGCCACCTTCCCCTTCCCTGGGGTAGGCAGTGGCACCACACCAGTCATGCTTGATGTCCCCTCAGTCCCAGCCCAGGCTGAGCTGCACATACCCTGGCTCTACCTGGAGATGGCAGATGCAGCCCTGACCAGCACCCTCCCATCCTGCTGTCACCATCCTCCTGCTTACCTTCCTTTCCACTGTGCCACCATGGGACCTGTTCTCCACGGGACACTCAGCATGACCCCACTCTTGCCACTACCTTGCTCACCTGTCCCTGGGAAAGACAGTGTCACTTTCCAGCAAAGCAAATATGATCCCGTCCCTGCCCTGGGTAATGTTTTCGTGTGACCCAAACCTGCTGAGATAAAGAACCTCACCAGTCCTCATAGATAGCCCCCACCTGCCCGAACACTGGAATCTCCTTGGGAGCTTCAGAAGCGTCCCCACTTTATCCCCATCCACAACCTCTTCCTGAACCTCAATTCAGCCACCTTGCCCCACACAGTGGCCAGAAAAAGACAAGAAGGGGATGGGAAGGAGGAGCCGGCCTTTATGACAGAGCTGCTCCCCGGGCCCACTAAGCTGTGCACCGATCCATGGATCAACTCATTCTAGGGACAGAGCCAGTGCCACCACAGAGTCCCCAGCTATGAATATGGCTGTGTGGGGGACCAAGTTTGCACAGAGGAGCTCGTGCAGGGCCATTTCAGATGCAAACCACCACCAAGTGGTCAAGGATGTGCTTCACCACCAATGTCACTGCAGGCCCTACCTTTCACATTTTGGGGCTTCCCTACCTCTCCTGGCATATGGATTGATGGTAAACTCCAGTGTCGGACAAGGGCTGGGGTCAAATCCTAACTTGACTGCTGGGCCTCAGGTCAGGCTTTCTTGAGCTCATCTGGGAAAGGGACAGCTGGACTCGGCTGTGAAAAGATTTACGGCAACCTCAGAATGACTGAGTCCAGAGAGGCGGAGGATCATACTCTATGCTGCAAAACATTGCAAAGTAGACTCGAGCAGGAAAATCAAGTGCTCGAGGGAGCCTGTGTGCACCCCAGCTCCCCTCTGCTCTGCAGCTTGGTGAAGATGTCTTTTCCAGAAAGAACACCTGAGCTTACTCTCTGTGATACTCTGCACATCCTTACTTCTCCGCCAGCTGTCCCCTTGCCATGGCACAGCCCGTTGTCTCCTCCTCCTAAGCAACAACGTTTATCATCTGTGTTCTTTATCTAAACGGGGAGTTCTAGGGAGAAGCAAAGGAATGGGTTCGTGAAGTCCTACTTGCACAGGCTTTTGAATTTGTAAATCCCTAGTCACTGACTAGCAGTGATCCCAGCATACGAACTGGGCCTGCCCCACCCAGAACACCCACGTCATCCCCATCGCACTGCCCTGAGATGTATTCATGGCCGCGCCCCGCCCCACTAGGTCCAGAGTCCCACAGTCTCTGTGCCTGCGACTTTCTGTCTCATCTCCTGGCCTCCTGTAAGTCACATGCTCTGCGGCTGGTACCTGAGCACTGTCACCACACCCAGAGGGCCTGTTCAAGCCAGGTCCCTGCATGCCCTAGCTTCGACTCTTGGAGACACCTTTCCCGCAGCCCCAGCAATGCCCTGTCCTGTGGGGCCATGAGGACCAGAGCAGCAGAGACCACAGCAGTGGGACAGAAGTGCATTCCTGAACACCTGTCCCATTTGGGGGGCAGGGTAGGGGTCCCCCACAGTCACCTGTCTCTTCCACCCTCTGTTTTCAGGCTCTGGCCCACATGTGCTTTTCCAGACACCTTGAGGCTTTCCTTCCTCTGCACCCCTGAACCTTGACCCTGCCTTCCTGCTCTTCCTCCCAGGACCCCCATAGGCCAAGCCTTTGTCTGTCCCTGGCCCTTTGCGCACACCCATCCTCCTGCCTCCATGCCTCCCTCATCCTTTGGACTCCATTTCAAAGGTTTTTTTCCAGAGAAGCCCGCCCAACGTCCTGCCTCCCCACGAGTGTGTCATAAACATGGCAGCATGATTTTTAAGTTAGCTTATTGTTTATGTCATACAGGTATGTCCAGCCTGTGGCCAACTTGTGGCCCACATGGAGCTCTAGACAACTAGAGAAGTAGCCATCCATGGTCATAAACTTTTAATATTCTTGTGTGACGTTCAGCAATATTGTGCATGACTCAGCTGTGTGGCAACAATGAACACTGGGTCAGGAGGGCACACTGCAGTATACCCTCTCCACCTGTGGACCCCACACACAACGCTCTAGAAATCTGAGTGTGTCAGATGTTACACACACTTTCATGACTTGCAGTGTAAAACACAGGCTTTCCTGATAACAGTGTCTCGACCCACATCACCTGGGAAGATGGGCATTTGTCGTTATTAAGGAGACATGGAAGTGCTCTAATCTATTAAACTT
Organism: Octodon degus; assembly: GCF_000260255.1. Lineage (NCBI taxonomy): Eukaryota > Metazoa > Chordata > Mammalia > Rodentia > Octodontidae > Octodon > Octodon degus. The sequence goes on along the minus strand of NW_004524771.1, from coordinate 3,641,457 downwards.
GGGCTTGTGTTATTCCACGAAATAAGCTTAAGTAGTTTTGTTACTGATGTACATTAGCTATATATTTTCTACACAGTTCAAGACAATTCCTCTTCACTGAACGCAAGCTCAGGGTTGCAGGAGCTTGGACGCCTGCCCTGGAGCAAAGGGCCTGGTTGGTTTCTTCAGCATTGCTGGAGCACAAGTGACACTCAGTAGTGACCTGCCAAGTGGACAACTGCTTAGTTGCCCTTTGTCCTGGTTAAAAAGCATAAGTGTCCTACCTGCATACAGGATGCTTCTCTGGACAGCTGCCCCCAGAGATGCCCGCTGAGCCCTCAAGTATGAGCCATGATGGTCCCAAAAGCAAAAGCTAGGGCTTGAATTTCACAGCTCACCACACCCAGCTCTCTCCTGGCCCAGGCAGGGGCTCTGTGGATAGGGGTGATGAGTCACTCTTCTCAGCCATGTCCACACTAGATAGCTGCTCAGAAGGCTACAACTCCTGGGGCAGGCCTTGAACCGTGGGCTGGGAGACGTGTTAGCCACAAAAGCATCCTTGACTTACAAGACCTCAGTTTTCCCTCACCCAAGGGACATCCTATAAATTACCTCCAAGGCCAGGGGTTCACAGAAATAAAAACCTTTCTAAGAACCCCAAGTTCTGTGTTACCACAGAGAAGATCTCTGGGACAGCTCCTCTGGTGGTACCTGGCCACGGCGAGGAAAAGGAAGGCCAAAACTCAGCTTCACCCAGGCTGGAGGTGTTCTTGTGCTGAATAACATGATAGCTTTTTCATGCTTTGAAAAATGTCAGCATTTGCCTGTCCCACTTGAAATGGATTAGGCAGTTTTGAGCAGGTGGCTCTGTCAAGGGCCATGGAAACACAGGAAATGATTTGGATGCATTTCTGTGGTGCTCCAGCAAGATCTCAAAAGCGCCTTCACTTTTTCTTCCTGTTCCCATTGCTTCTGCAACCTGCACCTGTCTCTATGTCTAGAGGTTCACAGATAATCCTGGTACTTCTGTCTTCCTCTGTTTAAATCCTCTCAAGGTCAAAGCCTCACGGTCAGGCATGGGGCCCCTGTCTACACTGTCCTGGAGGATCTCACCCATTCCTTCAATGCTATCCATGCCCTCCTGGTACTTCACCCTACTGATCCGTGGCCTCTCCTGGGTGAAGATCTGCACAGCCTCTGGAGCCTGCTGTAGCCCAGCCAGCCCCCAAGGTGTCCCTTAAACCTGCTCTTCTGTAGCCTCACTGGGCTGGCTAGGGCTTCCACCTGACTGGTCAAGGTCAAACTTTCTCCACACGTGGCTTCTCTCCTTCTATCCTGGCCTTTCCCAGGCTGCCAAGGCCCCAGCCAGGCCTGTCTGCTTTGCTTCTGAGATCTGCCCGGAGCAGGCAGCTTAGTGGACCTGTCATTCAGGTCTACCTTGAACTTCAGCATGTGCGCCCTCAGTAGTAAGGTCTTTGAAGGTGTACTTTGGGGTTTTTTCAAGGTGAACAATACACGACACATTTTATGATTATTTTATAATCACCCAAAGAATCATGTACAAGACTGCAGGAAATCTGTCTACACACTAAAGACCAAAGAACCCAGCTGAGGACCTGGATTCTGATACTCTGCATAAGTCCAGATGAAGACCCCGAGCTCATGACAATGACTCCCACAAGGCCATTTGGGGGCCTAGATCCCATGACAAGGTCTCATGTAGGCTCACTGCATGGACCTGCACTGGAAAGGCCCAAAGGTCAGTGCTAGAAGCTAGAATGTTTATGCCAGTGGGATGAAGGATCTATGATAGCAAGCTGAGGGATCTGCATGGGAGCCAGGAATCAATGCTCAAGGTAAGGACCAGAGCTCCCTCCAAAAGTTTCACAACTATCCTCAGCAACAGTGAGGTCCTGAGCTCAAATAACAACCAAGTTCAACAGGAAAGCCAGCATTACAACGTCCTCCAACAGAATAGCCCAAGAGAACCAGCCCCTTCCAATGGCTCCAACAGGTTCTCCAAACAGCATTCCTAACCAGCTCTTCTCCAGTTCTGCCTCTTATGCTGCTGGCAACAATCCTTGGGTAGGCCTCACACCCACTACCATGCTAATTCAACCCAGCTGGGTGACCACCAGTTGACCACCACTTAACAATGCACGACAACAGGTATGGCCCATAGAGTCCATTAGGTTAGAATGGGCCCTAGGTGAGTGACTGCTGTTAATAGGAGAGGACACAGATACACACAGAGGACAGATGAAGATGGAGCAACACAGTCACATGCTGAGGAAGGCAAAGATTGCCAGCAGCCACTGGACACACAGGATGCAGGCTCTACCTGCACCATGGTTGCAGGTTTCTGGCTCCCAGAATTGCTGGAAAATGAACTTCTGTTAGTTTAAAACTACCAAATTCATAGTCATTTTTTACAGTGTCCCTGGAAAGAAACAAATAGACTGTCCAAACCCAGATCCTTTGTTCTTGGTCACGACTGCCCCTTGTGGCTTACACCAACAGTCTTCCATTTTTTTAGTTAATTTTATTGAGAGAAAAATAGCAACGAGACAGTTTCAAAACAGGTTAGTAGGACAGTTACAATAATTAATACATTGCATATTGTTGCCTTTGTAGTATTCATAGTGCAAGATGTAGACCTGATATCTTGTCTAAACACTATTAGTACAAATTTTTCTTTTCATTGAACTAAGGGAAAGTAGCTGTACATCCATCCTATTTTATATATATATATATATTTTTTTTTTCACTACACAATGATCCTTTCTTTATATCCCCCCTTTTTGTTTAGCTTTGTCAGAGATGGGTATTCCATTGCCATTCAAACATTGTAAGTGTGTGAATTCAGCAAAATAATCCAATACAGTCCAGTAGTCCACAACAGTAGTGGGTTATCCACAGAACTGGCAATGTTAGAAGTTGTTGACTTGAGCCTTTTACAACTCAGCATATTAATACGGCTTTAATTTTTTTTAAAGTTTTATTGATAAACAGATAGCAATGAGACAGTTTCAAATCAAATCGGAAGTACAGTTTCAACAAATAATACACTGCATATATTCTTCTTAGTGGTTAATTACTGTACAAGAAGTGGACTTGTGATCCTATTTACAAACACCATTAGAACAAATCATTCTATTAATTAAGAGAATGCAACTATGGCTTTAATTTTTATACCTCATTTTTATACATTTCTGTTGGATGGTTAAGACCAAGATAAAGCAACACTTACATAATGAAAAATGTAACTTTTCTATCTGACAAGGTCAGTCAAATCCCCTCAGGATTTACCCCTGAAGCCCTGTATAGCAGTTTGTAGATCCTTTGTCAGTGTCAGCCATGTGGATGAGTCATGGCCATTGCTTGGTCAATTTGCTCTCTGTGAAAGCCTGATAGAATGCTTTCTCTTGATGTGACTCTCCTTAGGCACACTCTACGTCATCAGATAACTTTCCTCTGTGGCTCCATAATCTCCTTGATCAAAAAATTTGGGACACCTCTGAGTTACAAGATGTTACAGTACAGGTTCTCTTATATCCTGAGTCCTCATTGACTTTGAAGGACGAGGGCCAAAATGTTGGCTATCCTTATAGTCTGCAAACTTAAGTTATTAACCCTCCAGAACAGAAGCTTAATGACATTATTACCCTATAACAGACAGTTGAGCTTAACATCACTATCTGTCTGAATATCAAGCGCCTTAGACATAACATGGAACAGGTATTTTCAATCTATCATTGATATGCTGAACTTTAAATCCCTATAGAATATAAAAAACAGTAAACAAATAGAAATAAACAATTACACATTTTTACACAGAAATTTAGAAATCTAACCATATACAACATTGTAGCAGGACAGTCCTATGACATTTTTTCTTGTCTCTTGTTTTCTTTTATTACCATTTTTAAAAACAAACATTTACTTGAGAGACAGTATAGCAGTAATTGATATAACATTAGAAGCAGTATGCTTTTAGAAGACCAGAATGAAGGACTTGCCGGTCCCAACCCAGGAGCAGCATGGGTGAGACCCTCTTCCACCCCCTTGGGCCCCCCCAACACTCTGCAGCACCCCTACCTCAACCCCACCTGCCAAGAGAGAATTTCTGCTGTGTTCCAGGGACCACATATCCAGTCCTAGCCCAGGCCTGGTGAGTGTGTGGGAAAGCTTCTAGCTACCCTGCGCCCCCGGGACCTACCGGTCCAAACCCAGGTGCAGCGTGGGTGAGACCCTCTTCCACCCCGTTGGGTCCCTTCCCACCACTCCGCAGCACCCCCACCTCAACCCTGCCTGCCAAGTGAGAATTTCTGCCACGATCTAGGGACCCCCAGATCCAGTCCTAGCCCAGACCTGGTGAGTGTGTGGAAGAACTTCTGGCTACTCTGCACCAATGGGACCTGACAGTCCCAGCCCAGGTGTAGCATGGATGAGGACCTCTTGAACTGCCTTGAGACCCCCACTACCACCACTCCACAAAATGCCACTCCACCTTGCCTGCCCAGTGAGAATTTCTGCCACATTCTGGGGACCACAGATCCAGTCCTATCCCAGGCCCGATGAATGTGTGGGAGAGCTTCCTCTCCCCTCTACTCCACCTCATCTCCTCCAGACTCAGCTCAGGCCTGACATACAGGTCTGGGGTGAAACCCTGCA